>NC_134688.1:20432838-20550338 GCF_050947455.1 Rhinoderma darwinii | reverse complement strand
CTGTTGTATATACCGGTGTATATTTCTGTCGTATATACCGGTGTATATTTCTGTCGTATATACCGGTGTATATTTCTGTCGTATATACCGGTGTATATTTCTGTCGTATATACTGGTGTATATTTCTGTTGTATATACTGGTGTATATTTCTGTTGTATATACTGGTGTATATTTCTGTCGTATATACTGGTGTATATTTCTGTCGTATATACTGGTGTATATTTCTGTCATATATACTGGTGTATATTTCTGTCGTATATACTGGTGTATATTTCTGTTGTATATACTGGTATATATTTCTGTTGTATATACTGGTGTATATTTCTGTTGTATATACTGGTGTATATTTCTGTTGTATATACTGGTGTATATTTCTGTTGTATATACTGGTGTATATTTCTGTTGTATATACTGGTGTATATTTCTGTTGTATATACTGGTGTATATTTCTGTCGTATATACTGGTGTATATTTCTGTCGTATATACTGGTGTATATTTCTGTCGTATATACTGGTGTATATTTCTGTCGCATATACTGGTGTATATTTCTGTCGCATATACTGGTGTATATTTCTGTCGCATATACTGGTATATATTTCTGTTGTATATACTGGTGTATATTTCTGTTGTATATACCGGTGTATATTTCTGTTGTATATACCGGTGTATATTTCTGTCGTATATACTGGTGTATATTTCTGTTGTATATACTGGTGTATATTTCTGTCGTATATACTGGTGTATATTTCTGTCGTATATACTGGTGTATATTTCTGTCGTATATACTGGTGTATATTTCTGTCGTATATACTGGTGTATATTTCTGTCGTATATACTGGTGTATATTTCTGTTGTATATACTGGTGTATATTTCTGTTGTATATACTGGTGTATATTTCTGTTGTATATACTGGTGTATATTTCTGTTGTATATACTGGTGTATATTTCTGTTGTATATACCGGTGTATATTTCTGTTGTATATACCGGTGTATATTTCTGTCGTATATACTGGTGTATATTTCTGTCGTATATACTGGTGTATATTTCTGTCGTATATACTGGTGTATATTTCTGTCGTATATACTGGTGTATATTTCTGTCGTATATACTGGTGTATATTTCTGTCGTATATACTGGTGTATATTTCTGTCGTATATACTGGTGTATATTTCTGTTGTATATACTGGTGTATATTTCTGTTGTATATACTGGTGTATATTTCTGTTGTATATACTGGTGTATATTTCTGTTGTATATACTGGTGTATATTTCTGTTGTATATACTGGTGTATATTTCTGTTGTATATACTGGTGTATATTTCTGTTGTATATACTGGTGTATATTTCTGTTGTATATACTGGTGTATATTTCTGTCGTATATACTGGTGTATATTTCTGTCGCATATACTGGTGTATATTTCTGTCGTATATACTGGTGTATATTTCTGTCGTATATACTGGTGTATATTTCTGTTGTATATACTGGTGTATATTTCTGTTGTATATACTGGTGTATATTTCTGTCGTATATACTGGTGTATATTTCTGTCGTATATACTGGTGTATATTTCTGTCGCATATACTGGTGTATATTTCTGTCGCATATACTGGTGTATATTTCTGTCGCATATACTGGTGTATATTTCTGTTGTATATACCGGTGTATATTTCTGTTGTATATACTGGTGTATATTTCTGTTGTATATACTGGTGTATATTTCTGTCGTATATACTGGTGTATATTTCTGTCGTATATACTGGTGTATATTTCTGTCGTATATACTGGTGTATATTTCTGTCGTATATACTGGTGTATATTTCTGTCGTATATACTGGTGTATATTTCTGTCGTATATACTGGTGTATATTTCTGTTGTATATACTGGTGTATATTTCTGTTGTATATACTGGTATATATTTCTGTTGTATATACTGGTGTATATTTCTGTCGCATATACTGGTGTATATTTCTGTCGCATATACTGGTATATATTTCTGTTGTATATACTGGTGTATATTTCTGTTGTATATACTGGTGTATATTTCTGTCGCATATACTGGTGTATATTTCTGTCGCATATACTGGTATATATTTCTGTTGTATATACTGGTATATATTTCTGTTGTATATACTGGTGTATATTTCTGTTGTATATACTGTGTATATTTCTGTTGTATATACTGGTGTATATTTCTGTCGTATATACTGGTGTATATTTCTGTTGTATATACTGGTGTATATTTCTGTTGTATATACTGGTGTATATTTCTGTTGTATATACTGGTATATATTTCTGTTGTATATACTGGTGTATATTTCTGTCGCATATACTGGTGTATATTTCTGTCGCATATACTGGTATATATTTCTGTCGTATATACTGGTATATATTTCTGTTGTATATACTGGTGTATATTTCTGTTGTATATACTGGTGTATATTTCTGTCGTATATACTGGTGTATATTTCTGTCGTATATACTGGTGTATATTTCTGTTGTATATACTGGTGTATATTTCTGTCGTATATACTGGTGTATATTTCTGTCGTATATACTGTGTATATTTCTGTTGTATATACTGGTGTATATTTCTGTTGCATATACTGGTGTATATTTCTGTTGTATATACTGGTGTATATTTCTGTTGTATATACCGGTGTATATTTCTGTTGTATATACTGGTGTATATTTCTGTTGTATATACTGGTGTATATTTCTGTCGTATATACTGGTGTATATTTCTGTCGTATATACTGGTGTATATTTCTGTCGTATATACTGGTGTATATTTCTGTCGTATATACTGGTGTATATTTCTGTCGTATATACTGGTGTATACTTCTGTTGTATATACTGGTGTATATTTCTGTTGTATATACTGGTGTATATTTCTGTCGTATATACTGTGTATATTTCTGTCGTATATACTGGTGTATATTTCTGTTGCATATACTGGTGTATATTTCTGTTGCTGAGTACGACTAGACCAAGTTTATTCATAGTCAGTTCTTTTTTAATGTTTTTTTGTACTATTGACTGTTCTAGGAAATAACAAAATGACTAATGCATATTGTACTTACGCTGCCATGTGGTTGGCATTGTATTGCGTGATTAATTATAATGAATGTGATTGGGTCATATGGAAAATGTGGTCAATATTGAGCAGGGGCGTATCTATAGGGTGTGCAGAGGTTCCAACCACACCTGGGCCCTGGTGCTTGAGGGGACCCAGAGGCCTTTATGCCGCATTAGAAGACCA
This sequence comes from Rhinoderma darwinii, assembly GCF_050947455.1. Taxonomy (NCBI): domain Eukaryota; kingdom Metazoa; phylum Chordata; class Amphibia; order Anura; family Rhinodermatidae; genus Rhinoderma; species Rhinoderma darwinii. The sequence goes on along the minus strand of NC_134688.1, from coordinate 20,547,072 downwards.
TAGTATAATAAATGGCGCATGGCAGAAAGGGGGCCTTGTTCCAGATTTTGCATTGGGGTCAGGAGCCTCTGATAGAGGAAATGGCCTTTTCAAAATTTCACCCTCTTATCCTGCACCGTGTCCCAATATAGGTGTTTTTTGTAGTGATTTGAAGGTATTTCCGGGCAAATCTGGGCAAATGTCTTGGTCTCCCGCCAAAAATCGCCAGTATTGCATGGCTTTATAGCTGGCACAGAGCCGCAGGAAGAAGGATATAGTACCTACACCAGACAATCCGATTAATTCCCAATATCCAGTTTTAAACGTGCCCTGAAAACACATCTTTTTAGACAGGCCTATAACATTCCCTAATCTGACTCCTTTCCATGGCCCTCCTTTTAGATTAGTCATCAGAATAAGATTCCCTCACACTCCTTCTCTTCATGTCCGTCATACACGGATACTGGCTGGTGACGGCTCATGCAGCTTTATGTTACCACCGCATGTGTATAAAAATGGCCGGACCATTGTACAGAACAAACACTGTTACACTTTGTGTTTCCCTTATTTCCTCATAGATTGTAAGCTCTTGCGAGCAGGGTCCTCACTCCCCCGGTTTGAACTGTAAATGAACTTTGTCACTATGTAATGTCTGATATTGTTTGTTTCATGTTCCCTCTAAATTGTAAAGTGCTGCGTAATATGTTGGCGCTATATAAATAAAGATTATTATTATTATTATTATTATTTACCTTATAGACCTAGAACAGATTTTAGCACTTATGGAATGGGTGAATCAATGCTACCCTTTTTGAATTGTATCCCATTGTTTTGGAGAACCCTTATTTTCTACAGTAGGTGTAAAACTGCTTGCTGGCCAAGAAAGTAGACTTCTTTGTTTGACTACTGAGCAACAACAACTTGACTTTTAAAGGGGTTGCCCTGCAAGAACAATTTTATTTACTTAAAAAGGGCAAGTATGCTAGATCAGGAGACCGACCTCTGGGACCTGTATGGTTACCGGCAACAAGCGGCCTCAAGTCAACATTCCTCCCTGAAGAGTCCATAAAGCCAGACACTACTTATCATACTTTTTTGGTTTCCACAGCTGCTGACATTTTTTGCAGACAAGAAAATAAAAAATATACTTGTCATGAAAATGGGATGGAGGCACTAGGACCTACTGGACTGGAAGTGTGATGGTGTCAAGCAGCTCCCGAAAGGGGCCTGATTTTTATCTTTGCTATGGAGACTACCATCCCCTTTATATAGTAGGCTACTGATTGATTTATAGCTGAATTATCCCTAAGCAATCCATGAGTCTCAACTGGGGGAGGTGATATTTTGTGTAGTAGAGCTCCCTTTTAGGGTTCTCTAGAGCCCCAATCATGGGAGACAGAGGAACTGCAAAAATCCTTAAAGTGGCTGTGAATCAGAATGATGTAGCTTTATTCAAAGTGTTTCTTCCCATGTATCCATTCACATATTCTCTTATGTCATGGCCGATTCAAGTGAATGCGGATGTCTTTGTGGTGGTGGTAGTAAGTGGAAGTTGCATTGGAATGGACGACATGTGGTAAACAAAGGGAAATGTGCATAAAATAATTGTTCTGCGCCATGGGCACACCACCCTTTATCAGCTTGGGCAGCTGGCAGACCCGGCAATGATTACCGATCTTCGATTTTATTTGTATGGTTGCAAAATTATCTCAAATGTTTCGAAGAAAATTTCTTTAAAACCTAATTTTGCCCTTAAAAGATTAAGCTAATTACTTTATCCTTTCTTCATAAGCTACAATCACAGGGAAGAGGCTTTCTTTCTCGTACCATGGAAACACCAATGAATGGGAAGCATTCGGTCTTTTATATTTATATTACCAAGTGACAAATCTGAAAGAAAGGAAGAATAAAATGTACCGTAGGCCACAATTTCCTCCTACAAATGGTTACTGTAATTGTGACTCCTACAGACCAGTAAAAAGTCAGTAAATAATAATTGGCTTATTAAACACAATTGAGGATGCGACAGGAGATTTAGTAGTGACAGTAGATTAAAAAGTGAATGTATAATGTATTGCCCCTCAGCGTGAAAAACAACAGAGCAAGCTCTGTACAGACAGTGAACCGGCAGGGGCTCCGGGAGATGTTGTCTTCTATTTCTGAATGACCTACTATTATCAGACTATTTGTTCCTATGTGATCTCCCAAGGGAAATAACTTCACGTGATAGTTTTCAGACACATTCCTATAACATCTACTATCTAATTGAAGGAGTTGGCTGTTATTACAAGTTAAACTTCGGGCAAATTTTCATAATTCGTAACATGGAGCTTCTAAGTTTATGTAAGGCTTCGTTCACATATCCGTCATGGCTCTATTCTGACGTTTCTTCTGAGCTTTCCGTCAGAATGGAGCCCTGACTGAAACAAACGGAAACCAGGTCCATAGGTTTCCGTTTCGATCACCATTGATTTAATGGTGCCAATGGTTTCCGTTTGTCTCAGTTGTGTAAGGGTTCCGTCAACTACGGTATTCATTCTGTCAAAATCATGAAACCCTTGCACAACTGAGACAAACGGAATCCATTGACACAGGATCCTTCACCATTGAAATCAATGGGTATCGAAACGGAAACCTATGGTTTCCGTTTGTTTCAGTCAGGGTGCCGTTCTGATGGGAAGCTCCGACAGAATGTCAGAACGGGACCCTGACGCAGGTGTGAACGAAGCCTAACCTATCAGGGCCTTTATTTATTTTAGGTCCCCCAAATGCAAGTTTAAAGAGGTCTATATACTGTAGGTCCTCTTCAAGACTGGAATTAACAAAATTACTGCATGTTACTGTGGAGTACAGGAGAAGTTGCCAAAGTCACTGCTTCTTCTCAGACATCACACCATAGTCTGTAGCTATTGGCTGAAATTGCACCTCACAGACTTCCTGCTTTGCCCGCCCCCTGAATGCAGCACATAATACTGGTAATACTGAGAGCTCTCTACTCTATTCCAGCTGCTTCTTCTTGTATTTGGATCAGAAATCAGAGAGAATTTTATGAAAGAATCAAAGAGCTCTCAGTATTTCCAGTATTCTGTCCAGGGAGTATGCAGGGGGCGGGCAGAACAGGAAGTCTGTGAGGTGCAGTTTCAGCCAATAGCTGTACAGCAGAAAGTCTTTGAAGTGACCCTTTAGCCAATAGCTATGAAGCACTGAATGATGTCAGCAAAGGAGGCGCTGTTTTGGCAACTTCTCCTGTACAGTTGAATTTCATGCAGCCATTTACTTTTTCCCTGTGGTGTTAAGGACTTATGGTGTAGAGAGCACCTTGAAAACTTGCATTTGAGGGACCAGTGTGAAAATTACCGGCCATGGTATGTTACATGACTCTAGTAGCTCCATGGTACTAATTATGAGAATTTGCCCGGAGTGTCACTTTAAATTTGTAAAAATACTGCCCAGCTTAAAGACTTAAAGTGAAAATCGACACCGTGTAGATTCCCCAAGCTCCTCTCTTAGATATCGGGCAGGTCTTAGCGATATCTGTGCGGTGGTTCAATTGCAGACACAGACTTATCTCTGTCCCCTTCCTGCTCTGATCTCTATGATCAGTACAAGGAAGGAAGAGGAAACTCACATTCAGCTTCCTGTCAATGGACCATACTGGAGCCATGAGGAGTGATTGACCCACTGGACACCAGGAATGAAGTATTAACTTCTTCATTGCTCTAGACCAGCAGGGATGTTACCATTAACACTTCACTACCCTAGACCAACAGGAAAGTTGGCAATAACTTCTAAACTGCCCTAGACCACCAGGGATCTTGGTATTGACCCATTCACTATCCTAGATTCCAGGAATTTTACTATTAACCTCATTACTAACCTAGACCACCAGTTATATTGGCAAGAACCACTCCACCTTAAACCACCGGGGAAGGTGGCATTAATCCCTTCACTACCATATTTCCCCCAAGTAACCTGGCATTAACCCCTCCACTATCCTAGACCACCAGAAAGGCTTGTATTAACCCTTTCCAGTGTCTTAGACAACTAGTGGTAATGGTATTAACTTTTATTAAAGTTCTGCTAACCTGCGTCTGGGGTCACATGAAGGTCCAAGCTGAACACCAACAGTAAAGATGTTGTCTAGTTAATGTTCCACAAACTTTTTTTATTACTATTTTTTAGTGAAAAAACAGACCAGACCCCTAAATTAATTCAGAACCCAGACTAGACACCTAAAATGTATCAGACCCCAAACCAGCCTTTAAATATTAATTCTGACCAAACCCCAGAGTTTCCAATCATCCATAAATTCCTGTATAGTCCGTAAAAAAGGAGACTTTTTTTCCAGTGTCCATAAAAAGAAAATGAATGCGTTTGTGATTATTTTTTTAATTTGGAGAATCTTGCGCAGATTATTGGGGATTGTATTTATGATCATTTTAGAGGTGACGGTACATGTTGATAATTTGTTAATATCACTATTCTAAGCTATAGACATATTTTAATTTTAATTTTTAATTATTATGATTAATATGATATGATATATATATAAATTGGGATCACTGCCCTAGACCACTGACATTGTTACTATTAACCCCTTAAATAACCTAGAGAATTAGAGATATCACCATTGTCCCATCACCTGATTGACCACTAGGAAGGCAATATATTGTCTAGAAATTCTATGGGTGCTGCCTCTTTTGGTCCCAGTGGTAATGTGAATGGTCACATGATCACGGGGATGCTGGTACTACGATGATGCTGCTGCTGGGTCTAACTAATAGTCATATAACACGGCTGCTTGCTCCTGCTGTGCAGCACGTTACAGTGGAAAGGTATAGTGTAAAAAAATATATGTTATGAGATAATAAGGTCTATCAAAGGTATTTTATGACCTTGGAGGGAAAGGCCATAATAATTAAAAAACAAAAGTTAATCAAATATTAATTCCACATAAAATACCGCTATCACGATCTGTAGGTATGTGGACCCACTGGGCCGTGACGCCGTAGCGGTATGGCAGCTGGCCAAACAGGGTACAAAGTCAATGTTTATATTTCAATTAAAGGTACATGTGGAAATTCAGACAGTAACGATGGTTTAGGCTCAGATGGAACTCTGGCAACAGCTAGTCAACAGGTGTGGAGAAACACAGCGGTTGTAGCACGGAAAACAGGATACAGGTAACAGGAACACTGGGAACTGGAAAACACTCAAGGAACCATTTGCAAGACAGACACGGGTAGATACAAACACGCTCAGGCAATGCAGGGAGGGGCAGAGCCCTTCTTATAGTCCAGGGTGATCTGGGAGCAATCAGCTCAATCTCACACATGTGTGCGCTCTGGCTCCTTAAGACTGGAATGAGCTCGCGAGCGCACCCTAGTGGTCACTGCGGAACAGGATGGCCCCATGTGCAGACATCTCTGGAGAGAAGGGCGTCGACAGGATGGGAGGAGTTCGTGGTCAGCGACCACAGACGTTACATTCGCCCCAACCAAAAAAAAAATAGCTTTCCCCGCTAATCCTTTTTGTAACCCTAGTCCTGACCCAATTATTCTAAAATAAGTATATGAAAATTTACAGTAGACAATGACTATCACAATTAAAAAGTATATTTTAAAATAACACTATATAATTACCAGAATAAATTATCTAAAATGTAAAAAAAAAAAAACAACGCTAAAATGTAAAGCTATACCCCTAAAAATGCTAAAAATAACAAAAATGATGTGTAGAAAAATTATAAGAAAAGAAACCGGCATTGATCACAAAAAAATATTGCAAATACATCGCTAGCCCAACAAATAAAAATGCTACAGCCGTGTGCTAAAAAATGGCAAAACGGTTTCTGGTCCTGAACCGAATAAAGACTTAAACTTGTTCCTTTTAGGTAAACGTACATAAGTTTGAGTTGTACCCCTAAATAAATGATATAAACGCTACTAATAACCACAAAATTATATGTTTTATCTTCTTAGTCACAGCTTATCCAGAACTCCATCCGGGAAAACATTAACCGGAACATTCGGGAGATTTTCATGTATTATATTCCGGAGAATTAATGTAGGACGGAGACATTGGCCGTGGCATCTTGACACATTCACACATCCTTCCTCTCTTGGTGTCACTTCTTGCTGATCCTGTGTTTAAAAATGTCAGTGTTGGACTTGGCAATTATTTCTGCAGCCAAAAGGACGGTCACAGGGCTTCGGCTAAAACTTTTCATCCTTTTCATCTTGTGTTAGTTGGATACGATTCAGCGAGAACATTTTTTCATAACAAGAGTCCGCTTCTCCAATTCTTCTTGGAACCTTGGTTACAGAAGGATTCTAATGGGAATCCTATCACAAAACATGGCCCATTTCATAATATATAAACAGGCTTCTTCTTATCCAGATTATTTTAGCTACTTTTTTCCAAATGATGTCATAGAGATGTAGCAGGGTTGAGTTTGCCACTTAACTATTTATTTTGAGTATTGTGAAGTCATTTCTTGGTTTATCTAAATAGTGTTTTCTTTATTTTAATAGGTACAACATTCTGTGCTGATTAATTTTCATCATATATTTATATATTGTTCTGTTTTAGAGCTCCAAATATTAAAAAAAAAATATTTTCACATAGATAGAACTAAATTCTGTCTGGCTGCAGCCACCACTAGGGGGAGATGAAAAGCATATGGAAGACAGGCTTATCATTGACTTCAATTGGAACTGTATAGAATGCATGTGACAAGCTGCCCGAGTGGTGGCTGCAGGTATTTTATTATTTAATTGTATGTCTGTGGGGGGGGGGGATTTGGAGCGCTGAAAGATATGTTACAAATTAAACCACACAGAATTAAAAATAAAGGAATTGAACGGGCTGCAGCATCTCATTTGTATTCTTTCCTATACATCTGTGAAGATCTGGAAGCAGATTTGAAGTCCAATGGCTGAAATGATGAGGCAGGAGGGTGCTAATAGAGCGAGTAGTCAAGTAACAAGGCAGGTTCGGTACGCAGACAAACAGCAACAGTTTGTCGCGCAAAGGCAGAGACTGAGTAAGGGAACAATGCAAGTATAGTACACAGATAAACGGAAACAATTTGTAGCGTAAGGCAGAGATGTGGTCATGAAAATAACAATTTTGATACACAAATAAGCTGCAATAGTTTGTGACGTAAGGCAGCAATTTCCTAGACTACAGGCAGGAAGCTCAATAGTTTGGCAAGGAGGAAGTGCAACAGAAAGCCAAAAATGTGAGACTTGGCTAATTTAGGCAAGAAATCTCAAGAAGCAAGAATAAAGAGAACCTAGACAATAGATTCAGCATTAAAGCTGTCCCGCTTTACCAGTATCTTAATGAGAAGAGCAACTGCCTAGTACACTGGAGTTTCTGGGTTTGATGCCTGATAGTAGCATCCCATCCTAGCCAGTTTTACGAGCTCTAGCACTACTCTATTATCAGAATTGGGTCGTGGGACACAAGACATATTGCTTGTTTGGGAGCAGTACTGCTTATGAAAAAAGTCAAAAGACTTTCAGCCATTTATTTTGGGATTCATGGGGTCCGAGCAGTCAGAATTATTCAGTGACAAAGTTAAAGTTTCTTTTAACTGGGTCAAATATTCAGTATGGAACCCCTGCCCCACAAAATAATACATGAAAATCCCTGTATGTTGATTAATTTGTAAATCATTCACTATTGTTTATGACAGAATCAGACTCTGGCAGTGATTATGGATGTTATCACACAATTTGGCTGTTTTTCTGGCTTTTCTATTAACTGGACTAAGTCGGCTTTAATGCCATTGGATCCTATTCAAGCACCTAGGGTATTGAGTGGGGAAAGTATATTGTAGGTGTCTGAATTCAAGTATCTAGGAATTAGGGTGAAAAAGCAGGTGTCTGAGTATCTTACTTACAGCCATTGTTGGAAAGAATCAAGGCCAGGGTGGAGATTTGTTCCAAATTGCCTCATTCGTCTTTCAAATTTGATTAAAATGACGCAGATGCCATAAATTCTATATGTGTGCATAACACGCCTGTTTGGATTACAAAGGGTGGTTTAGACGTATACATGCACTGTTTAGAGATCTGGTATGGAAACAAGGCATACCACGAATGAAGTTGGAAAAGTTAGAGCTTCCGAAAGTCGAGGGAGAACGCTGATCTTTTGCACATGTTCTGGTCTTGTGGAAAGTTTGGGGGAATTGTGGTCAGAGACGCGAGACCTGGTTAGAAGGGTGTATGGGGTGGACCTACCGGAGACGCCGAAAGTCGGAGTGCTGGGTATTGTGGAAGATCTAGTGGAGATAGGATGGAACAATTGTCAGTGACAAAAATTCTGTATCATGTCCGAAAGGATATAGCGAAACATTGGCCACCCAGTATAGGGGAAATAGTAACTCCATTAACGTACCATAAGGATGGAAAGAACAGTTCACTTGAAAAGGGGGGCTTCCAAAAAGTTTGATAAACAATGGGGGAGGTGGTTGGATTATCCAAGACTGGCGAGAAGGGAACTGCTTAGACATAGAGGGTTTAATGTGAACGCTTAAAATAACTTTTCTCACTGTAGAGGTTTGGATCACAGAGGAGCAATAACAGGTGGGAGGAGGAGGAGGCTATGGGGTCTAGGAAGGGGTAGAGGTTAAGGGGTTGTGCAACGGAAGGGGGGGTTGGTTGGGGGAATACAGGGGTTTGAGACATGATTCTGCTGTGATTCTATTTGAATGTGTGACTGTCAACACATTGCTTACTCTTATGATATTATTGTACAGTTGTAATTTATTTTTTGTACTGTCTCAATAAAAGTAAAAAAAATTAAAATTTATTATTAAAGGGTTATTCCGGTTAGAACAGGTTACCCCCTATATGAAGGATAGGGGGTAACTTGCTGATCTGTGGGTATCCAACAGACGGGACCCCTACCGTTCATGAGAACGGGGGTCCTGTATCCCCCAAATGAACAGAGCGGCAGGTAGCTCATGCGCATTGCCGCTCTATTCATTCCCTATGGGAGCGACGACGATAGCCGAAAGCTGTAGTCGGAGATAGACGAACGCTGTACTCTCCAGCGCTCCCATAGAAAATGAATGGTGGGGGTCCCAGCTGTCAAACACCCACCGATCAGCAAGTTACACCCTATCCTACAGATAGTGAGTAATTTATTCTAACCAGAATACCCCTTTAATTCTTTCTGCTGATGCCAATGCCACCCCTTATGCCCAGGAAACATCCCCCACTAGTCCCCTCCCCCACCTACGTCCCTGGATTTAATTAAGTAAACTGGAGTGTCGTTGCTGAATAGTAATGACTTTCGCAGAGCTGTGTTATAGACAGCAATACTCACTACTCATCGCTGATCATGATTAGGGTGATTAATGTTAGATTGGGGGAATCCGACCTGTGGGACTCCCGTCAATTGCTAGAATGGTCCCCCAGTTTCCTGTCAACCACACAACTATGATAAGGAGGAATTTGTATGGAGCGGTGCTGCTTCTCCTCACTGCGGTTATGCATTTGGGGGATTGCAGACTGACAATCCCCCATCTAACAAATGTTTCTAGCTGGAATAACCCTTTAAAGTGAGCCATCAATAGCGCCACTCTTGTCCATGGAGAGTGTCTGGTATTGTAGTGGAGCCTCATTCATTTGAATACTGCAATATCAGACATAGCCAATGGACAAGAGGGGCGCTGTTTCTGTTAAAAAAAAACAAAAAACTGACTTTGTTTAATATAATCCTGGACAATCTTTTTAAGAAACAGACAGAACAGAGGAACATTCACAGCTAACACTTGTATTATTGTAAATTCTCTTCCTGAATTAAAGCCTAATCTCAGTCTCCAGCATGGAAAAGTTTCCAGTCGCTGGATATCACTCGGCGCGAGCTCTCGGTGTAACCATATGCACTAGAATGACATTATGTAAATGTTCGAGTCTAATGCTTCAGCGAGCAGCAGATTTCATGGCTAGAAATCTGTTCTTCATAATCTTACAAGATCTTTTCAAGGCATGATCAGGTGCATATCAGTTTGCCATCTGGGCATTCTAGCTCCTCCGCTCCCGTGACCTGAATATCGTAGACTCCTAAACAACAAGGTCAATTTAATTATTCATTTATCGTATCGGCATCACCGATGAAATACTCGACAGTTATGTATAAAACGAATATGATACAAGCAGCTATTGATCTAGATAATGTAAGAAGGCAAACTACTAATATTAGGCAGGTGTAGCTTCTATCTATCCATAGCCTCTAAGATCCTTACAGTAATGACCATGTATTTGTCCCCTTCCAGAAGTCCCCTATTATTGCATTTAAGTCACGTTGAATTATTACTGCGTTTACTTAAGGGGGTTTTCTAACCATAGAAATTTATGATGCATCAGATTGATACGCTAGAATGATTAGTGGGGTTCTGAATGCTGTGACTCCCGCTGATCTCAAGAACGGGGATGCCTGGTCCCTATTTCCAATAGTGAAGTGGAAGCAGAGGCAGTCACATCAAAGGGAAAGGGGACTGGGAACCTCTATTCTCAGGACTGGTAGTGATCAGGTACTCCGCCATCCCACATAAATGATTGATAAGCCATGAACAGTCCAAGGTGGGAAAGCTCCTTTAAAGGGGTTGGCTTATGAAGACAACTCTAGTTACAAAAAGTCAGCTTGTTGATCATCTGATCGCTGCTGATCCCGCTTCTGAAAAAGTATTTCAAATGAATGTAATGCATGGACAGGTTGTTAGCTGATCTGGCTCATAAAGGGGACCGAATAGGTTATATGGGCAGCTTTTTTTCTCCTGAAAACAGCTCCGTAATTTCAGACGTAATTGCAGTTATCGTGTGCACATACCCTTACTGCCAGGATAGAGGAATTTCTGGCTTTGAGTCCTGACAATTTTTGCGTGGAATAAAGTGTAGCTATCATTGTGTTTAGCATAAATGAGAACACATGAACCTTTTTAAGATATATTATTAGATATATGCAACATCCATATGAAACTCAAATGTTTGAAAATCTACAGAAAACACACAACAAACATTGTAGTCCACAATTCTCCAATGCTGTTAGATGAGATCATTGGATTTTACGTGTTTCTTGAGAAGCAGAACAATGGATTCAACACCCACTCATTCCTCCTCCACTGTCAGGTGCTGGGAGAACATTGCATTGTTTAAATTATTTTACTTAAAGGAAAACTGTCCTCAGACTGCATTAGTATACTGTAGGTAGAGTAAAATGAAATCTAATTTACCTGCAATTTTATGTACATGTATAATGAAACAAGAATATAAGATATTACCAAAGTCAGCCAATCAGAGCACGAGGCAATAAAAGGGTTACATCCGCCTTTATTATTTTTTACAGAATTATTTAAATTGAAACAAGACACGTCTATCAGGTTCATCCTTTCTCAGATCAGTTATGCATCATTCAATGTTAAATTATTTATATCCTTCAATGCTATTTGTCATGTGATAGGCATCTGGCCCTTTTTTAAAAGCTGACATAGTATCTGCCATTACTCCCTCTTTGGGTAGGACATTCCATAGTTTAACTGCTCTGATCAAAAAGAAGCCTTTCCCATATTGAATATGACGCCACTGAAAACACTTCTCTTAACCTTCTATGTACACCACATTAACTACTCTGACCGTAAAGAACCCTTTCCTATAATGATGTCTGAATCGCCTTTCTTCCACAAATAAGAAATGTCCTCAAGTCTTTTGAACAGTTCTTGGAAAGAACAGATCTTGTTCCAGTTTGTATTGACCACAAATTAATTTATACATGTTAATAAGATCACCTCTAAGGCGCCTTTTTTGCAAGCTGAATAAGCCTGATTTTTCTAGCCTCTTATTGTAGGAGACACCTCCTTTATAAGTGTCACCTGCCTTTAAATCCTCTTTAGCGCTCCTATTTCCTTTTTACAGGGTGGAGCCCAAAACTGAATCCCATATTCGGGATGTGGTCGTACAAGGGATTTAAAGAGAGGCAATATTATATTGGAATAACAGATTTTTATTTCTCTTTTTATACACCTTTAAAATGTTTTGCTTTTGCAGCTGCTGCTTGACATTGAGTGTTGTTTAGATAACTAGTAACCAGAATACCCAAGTCCTTCACTTATTCTGTTATCCGCATTTTTATTCCATTTAATCTATTCGCATTATAACCATTATTGCAACCCATGTACATTACTTTACGTTTATCAACATCAATTTCATCTGCCACCTTCTTGCCCTGTATACCAGTTTATTGAGGTCAAGGAAATAGCTTTGGATACTACATAGGTTGTCTAATAAATGCAACCCCTGTCCATATGTTCTATTAAGGCATATGGGAATCATAGAGGGAGCGTTCTCATTTGGGACCCCACTATTAACCATAGGGGAGAGACTCTTTTATTGCGAGCCGCGACTATTGTTCACGCTGCCAGCAGAGGCTCAGTTTGGAGCTTCTGACGGCAGCCTTGGCAGATTTGACTGGAAGAATAGAGCTGCATTTGGTGATATTCTCTCTTTCAAAAAGACGGATACCAGGACGGAATACAACACACCCAATTGTAAGTCAATAGGGTCCGTCAGGCACTGGTGGGATCCGGCTATGCGTCATGGTTTATAATAAGAGCCATCACAACATGTCAAGGCTTTCTAATATTGCCTTTATTTGGTCTTCTACCGGCAGTTTATCCCAAACTTCTCATCATTGGCGGCTCCTATCTCCTATCTCAGAATCTGTATTTAATAGCCTCAAGAATGCCTTTATCTCAGCCTCAATCTTCATCCTGACATCTCTCGACGGTTCTCGTTGGAGGTGGACACTTCCTCTGTTGGTGCAGGTGCACTTCTGTTCCAGAGAGGCCTTAAAGGAAAGACAGTGATATGTGGCTATTAGTCGAGACTTTTTTTCCTCCGCGGAACGCAATTACTCTATTGAGGATCGGGAGTTACTGGCCATTAAATTGGCTCTGGTGGAGTGGAGACATCTGCTAGAGAGTGCAGCCCACCCCATCCTGATTGTCACATTGGGTGCGTGGACCCACTGGGCCGTACCACCTTGACGGTATGGCAGCTGGCCAACAGGGTGCAGGTCACAGTCTATAGTTTGTATAGTGTACCTGTGGCAGCTCAGACAGTAGCAATGACAGGATCGGCTGGGACTTAGGCAGCAGGCAGATGTCAGGCTTGGTGTAGCAGGACAGGAGTGGAATACAGCACAGCATGACTACAGCTCAGCACGGCACTTGACCAGGTAGCACGGGATACAGGATACAGGTACAGGAACGGGGAACACTGGTAACTGGGAAACACTAGGAGAGCATTTGCTTAGGGTATGACAACAATGCTCCGGCATGGGAGGAAGGGGCTGGGCCCTTCTTATAGTCCAGGGTACTCATGGGCTAATTTTGACATTTAACTCTGGTGTGCACGCTCGTGACCGCTCTTAAAGGGCCAGTGCGCGCACCAGAGTTAAATGTCAAAATTAGCCCATGAGTACCCTACGGGACCCGGCCAAGCGGAAGTGAGTCCGGGCTTCTCCTGAGGAAGAGACTGGGGACAGCGCTCGCAGACCCATGGCTGCAGCCATCAGGAGGTGAGTGAGCCTGATGGCCCGCGGCCATGGACATGACACTGATATACACCGACCACACGAACCTTAGATAACTCCAGTCGGCTCAACGGCTGAACCCCCGTCAAACCAGGTGGTTGCTGTTCTTCACCCAGTTCCAATTTGTGCTCCACTACCATCCCACTGACAAAAACGTGAGGGCCGATGCCCTGTCTAGGTCATTTAAAACAAAGGACACTGTGGAGTCCCCTCAATGTATCATACACCCGTCCTGCATTATTTCTACCAACCCACTAAAAGTTAGAGACATCCCTCTGGGGAGGACTTTTGTTCAATTGGCAGACAGGAGGAGAATTCTTCGCTGGGGACACAGCTCCAAACTGGCTGGGCATGCAGGGGTTCGTAAGACGCGAGATCTGATTGCTCGTCATTTCTGGTGGCCCACGCTGCCCAAAGATGTTGTGGACTTTGTCGCTTCCTGCACTGTGTGTTCTTCCAACAAAGTTGCTCACTCCAAGTCTGCCGGCCTGCTCCAGCGTCTGCCTGTGCCCAACGTTCCCTGGCAGCATATAGCAATGGACTTTGTCGCAGACCTTCCTTCCTCAACAGGATGCAATACGGTCTGGGTAGTGGTGGACCGGATCTCTAAGATGGCACATTTTATTCCACTGACCGGCCTACCTTCTGCTCTTCAACTAGCAAAGCTCTTCATCCAGCATGTCTTCTGTTTACATGGCCTGCCCCTTCATATCGTGTCTGATTGGGGGGTTCAGTTTACCTCGAAATTCTGGAGAGCCCTCTGTAAACTCCTAGATGTGAAGTTGGACTTTTCCTCAGACTACCATCCCCAGTCCAATGGCCAAGTCAAGGGGATTAACCAAATCATGGAGAATTATCTACGACACTTCATCTCCATGCAGCATGATAACTGGGTACAGCTTCCGTGGGCTGAGTTCTCATACAATAACCACACAAGTGAGTCCACTGCTTCTACACCGTTCTTCATTGTGTACGGCCAACGTCCACGAATTCCTCTTCCTGTTTCAGCTACGTCCCAGGTGCCCGCAGCTGACTCTGCATTGGGAGACTTTCTACAGGTCTGGCAGCAAACCTGGTCCTCTATTCTACAGGCACTCAATCGCATGAAGTGAAAGGCGTATACTAGGAGAAGAGAGCCGCCTCAGTATCTGACGGGCACCAAAGTCTGGCTGTCTTCTAGGAATATCCATCTATAAGTGCCTTCCTACAAGTTTGCTCCCAGGTTCCTCGGACCCTTTCAGATACTACAACAAATAAACCCTGTCTCCTATAAACTTCGGCTGCTTCCTACCCTCAGAATCCCCAACTCCTTTCATGTGTCCCTCCTGAAGCCTGTGGTCCTGAACCGCTATAGTAAGACTCGTGGTCCCACAGTGGCTCCCAGTGGTTCATCTGACGTGTTTGAGTTTAAGGATATCCTGGACTTGAAAAAAGTAGGAGGAAGAACATTTTATTTGGGGGATTGGAAGGGGTTTGTTCCAAAGGAGAGGTCCTGGGAGCCAGAAGAGAACCCCAATGCTCCTACCCTCATTAACAGGTTCCTCTCTTGCTCTGGTCCCAAGCAGAGGGGGCGTAATAGGGGGATACTATATTGTCCACAGCCGCAGACTGTCAGGATTACTCACCCCCCGACGGCCGCAGCCATGGATCTGTGAGCGCTGGCCCGCATCTCCTCCCTAGGAGACGCCAGTGCTCACTTCCGCTCCGGTCTGCTGTGTCCCGTAGGGTGCGCGCGCACTCTCGTGCCTGGCCTTAAAGGGAAATAAATATAATAATAATAATCTATTAGCCCATGATCACCCTGGACTATAACAAGGGCCCTACCCCTTTACTCCTTTCCTGAGCGTTGTTGTGTTTACTCGTGTTAGTCTTGCAAATGGTCCCCTAGTGCCATCCTGTTCCCAGTGTTCCCGTACCTGCTACCTGTATCCTGTATCCTGTGCTACCTTGTTCCTGTGCCTTAGAAAGTTGGAGTCGTGTTGTGGTACCGGTCACGCCTGCTCTGTTACACCACGCCTGGTGTCTGCTGCCAAGGTCCCATCTGAGCCTAGCCGTTACTACTGTCTGAACTACTACAGGTACACTTGTGCTTGGACTATATATACATTGACTTGGTACACTGTTTGGCCAGCTGCTATCCTGGTATGGCCCAGTGGGTCCACATACCCACAGATCGGGACACCTATCCACAGGATAGGTCATGAGTATATGGAGGGTTACGGAGCAGCTGATCATATTCAATCATATTGAATCATATTCCTCTATATAGGTCATCAGTATGAAAAACCGCCCCCTGTCCGGACAACTACTTTAATATTCATGGGATCTTATAATACACAATGCTGCTGGTTATTACAATTGAGTATATAAGTCATGAAATTTTATATGTTTTTAGAAAGTTTTGCTATTATGCTCTGCTCACCTTTATATAATGGGAACGGCTCTCAATGTTTGGGGTGACAATCGGCAGCAGTAATTATGTGTGAAGAAGTTGGCATTTCAGGCTGTTAATGTCAGTTGTTGCCTGGCGATGAGCCGTCCTGGTTAATGTGCTTTGATTTGTATATTTTCATGTCATTTGCTTTGATTTTTAGATTTTTCAATTATCTCGCTATGATTTGTCACAGAGTGACCACATTTTATTGTTGTGTGATGAAATTGTTTAATTGAGCACATTTTATCATCTCATGTCTTCATTTAGTAAGGAGAAAGGAATTAAAAGAAATACAATATTCTGCATTACTCTTTCTTAAAGGCTCCACAACCTTCAGACAACGTTTTGAAGAAAAATAATCCCCAATTCTCAGCGGATAGTGTTGCTCCCCCTGTTGGGAATCCTTCAGATTACTGTATCATAGTATTATGAGCCATAATAGGAATAAATTGGATTACAGACCATTAAAATCCAAAGAAAAACTCCACTTTGAAAATTTCAGATTTTTAAAAAATGTTTTTATTTAATAAATATTTGCACACATAAATACAAGAACAGCAATAAATAATCCCATACACACACATCCACCCATCCAAACCCATTCCATTTCAGATTTTAACCCTAGATTTTGTCTTTGAAAATACTTGTATGGATCATTTCATTCCACACCATTCAATGTTAAATTTCTGTTATTTCACACTAAATGTAATAATTTTTTAATCAGAATCATTAAAGGAATAAGTTGAAACTTAATGTTTAACTTAAAGAGGTTGTTCGGGCACAGGGCGGTTTTTCATACTGATGACCTATCCACAGGATAGATCATCAGTATATGATCGGTTGGGGTCCAACACCCAGACCCTGTACCGATCAGCTGTTTCGATTGGACAGTGATTTTCCGTGTTACTTGGGCACTTTAAAGCGCTTTTATTTGGACACTGTATAGTACATGTAAAGGGGGAGTACTGATAGAAGGTAATGGACAGGGCACCATCCACCTTAAGCCAACCATACAGTACAGGTCCCTGCACATTACATTGCTGTGTGCATGATGCCAGCACTGCGATAATACATGTATACTAGGTAATTGGAATAAACCGGATGATCCCAGTACTGCAAGGTAGTAGTCATTGCTGAGACTAATCATAGGCAAGCGGGCAATCACTTGGGGTTCAGCTACTGTGTGCCAAAACCACTTATATTTTAGATTTACCCCTGGGTAGGCATAATACCAAGTCTAAACACCTACAAGAAAGAGGAGTCTATAATCCACCAGTATTGATATAAAATATATACATTTTATTGAATAGAATGCAAAAAACACTCATTTAAAAGCAGAGATGATTGCCAAAGTATAGAAAAATGGATGCCAGGCAGTAAATAAGCTATTGTCACGAAGGGTCTGTGGACCCATTGGCCCGTACCGCCTTGGCGGTAAGGCAGCTGGCCAACAGGGTGCAGGTCAATGCCTATAGTTCGTATAGGTACCTGTGGCAGCTCGGACAGCAGCAAGGCAGGCTCGGTTGGGACTAGGCAGCAGGTAGACGTCAGGTAGGTGAGGTGTAGCAGGTCAGACGTGGGATACAGCACAACACAACTTTGGCACAGCACAGTGCTCGACCAGGATAGTATGGAATGCAAGGAACAGGAACTGGAACAGGAACACACTAGGAGGTCATCACATCGACAATCTTAGGAAACATCAACAATGCTCAGGCATAGAAGCAGCGGGCTGGACCCCTCTTATAGTCCAGGGTACTCACGGGGTCAAGTTCATCAGAAGTCCAGTGCTCGCGCTGCCCCTTTAAGAGCGGGTACGAGCATGCGCGCGCACCCTACGGGATACGGCTGAGCTAAGTGGATGCGAGCGCTGGCGGGGCCCGCGCTCGCCGACTCGTGGCTGCGGCTGTCAGGGGGTGATTGGAGCTGACAGCCCGCAGCCACGGACATTACAGCTATACAGACTTGAGTACTATGTCACATGTATCAATATATACAGCACTTTGCATGAAGATGGTTTAAGCATCATTTAAACATGAGGGGCGGAATCCCAATATTAAGATTGGAAAAATCCACCTCTGTGATTGCAGTGATCATGGGAAGCCCATCTACGTTAATGTCACAATATAAGTATCAGACATCAAGCAATAAACATGCAAAACAAGATATTATATATGCCTAGAACATCTTACCCATCAGTGTAAAAGGGGAAATCTGCCTGGTATCGCACCCCGAAGGGCGTTTCGGCCCAGAGCCTTCGTCTGAGGGTTGTGCCAGGGAGTCCAGAGCGGGCTAATAAATGTCAGCCAGCCAATTGAATGTGACCCTCCTCACCAGGAGTGAATGACATAGATAAGTGAAGAAGCACAATACCAAATCTGCCCACTATTGTAATCCCATGATTCCCCAATCTGTCTTCCAACAGACCACAGATAAATCGTAGCTGCTACATGACAGCTGTTCCTTACTATTAGGCTGGATTCACACGAGCACATACGGAACGTATTTCGGCCGCAAGTCCCGGACCGAACACACTGCAGGGAGCCGGGCTCCTAGCATCATAGTTATGTACGACGCTAGGAGTCCCTGCCTCGCTGCTGGACAACTGCCCCGTACTGTAATCATGTTTTCAGTACGGGCTGTAGTTCCACGGAGAGGCAGGGACTCCTAGCGTCGTACATACAGTGAAGGAAATAAGTATTTGATCCCTTGCTGATTTTGTAAGTTTGCCCACTGTCAAAGACATGAACAGTCTAGAATTTTTAGGCTAGGTTAATTTTACTAATGAGAGATAGATTATATTTTAAAAAAAAACTACATGCTCGTTATACATATATATCATTTTGACAATGTGATTTTCAGTTTTTTTTTTTAATATAATCTATCTCTCACTGGTAAAATTAACCTAGCCTAAAAATTCTAGACTGTTCATGTCTTTGACAGTGGGCAAACTTACAAAATCAGCAAGGGATCAAATACTTATTTCCTTCACTGTAACTATGATGCTAGGAGCCCGGCTCCCTGCACTGTGTTCGGTCCGGGACTTGCGGCCGAAATACATTCCGTCCATTACGGACGTAATGTGCTCGTGTGAATCCAGCCTTATAGATGATCTATTCTGCACCAGAGACTGGTGTAGCAACAGGAAGCTTCATGTGGCTGCCATGTTTTATTTTTATTTTTTTTAAAACGCAGAAGCTCAGACAGTGGTATATATAAAAAGAAGGGACCCTTATAGCAAATACTAAAAGCCCCCCTATTATGGTGCCCAGTTTTGTCACCCAGGACTGAAAAGTGTTCCCCTCTAATCTCTTTCCATGACTCTTGGGCCAATTTCTCTATCTCTTGCTTGCTTGCAGTTCCTCTGGAGAAGCACGGCTTATTGGCACCCAATAGTAAAAGGGATGGAACAACCAGGGTCGGACCTCTTCTCTCCAGGGGCTCCACAGCAGCCACATATTCTGCCTCTATGGTATCTACACCCTTGTGCACAGAGTAGTAGAGAGAGGATTAGGTAAAGTTGGCACTAGCAGCTGGTACTATAAAGTACAGAACACCAGGGAAAGGGGCATTAAGCTCTGAGCTACATATTGCTGTATTTGCATTAGGCACCAAAAGAGCTTGACCCACCACTGGTACCCATACTAATTGCTGTGCCACTATGCCACCCGTGATCTACTTGTTTAATGGCAAGTGTGCTTATCCTGCCCCCTTGTGTGTCCTAAGCAAGAAAAAGGGAATTATATTATGTAATTCAATATTGCCTGAGTGTTTTACAAAGAGAATCCTTGTCTTTTCCTGTATAAATAGCAAATTACTTCAAGTTTTAAAGAACATTTGATGCTGGAGGAAAAATGTTGTAAATAGATGTATGGTGAGTAATGTGATGTTAAACCCAGCCACCTGAACACATGTCCGTGAGCCGAAACCATTTACATTTCATACTTTATAATAGAAATGGGTTTACATAACATTGACAGACATATGGGAAGCATGGCACTGCATTATTCAGTATTCTTTACAGTGATTAAAAAAAGGGCCGAAGCTGTGCCCGTGCCATTACTAGGAGGTGTCTGTTGTAATATAAAGCCAACATCACATTGCAGGTTTGCCTGAATGGGAGATAACACTAAGGGTATGTTCACACGAGGTCATTACGTCCGTAAATGACGGACATATTTCGGCCGCAAGTACCGGACCGAACACACTGCAGGGAGCCGGGCTCCTAGCATCATAGTTATGTACGATGCTAGGAGTCCCTGCCTCTCCGTGGAACTACTGTCCCGTACTGAAAACATGATTACAGTACGGGACAGTTGTCCGGCAGCGAGGCAGGGACTCCTAGCGTCGTACATAACTATGATGCTAGTAGCCCGGCTCCCTGCACTGTGTTCGGTCCGGTACTTGCGGCCAAATACGTCCGTCAATTACGGACGTTATGACCTCGTGTGAACATACCATTAAGGCTCCATACACACGACCGTGCCCATAATTATGACCTGTATTTATGGGCACGGCCGGTCGCGGACAGCCATCCGTATTTACGGGCCGTTCTCCCATTATAAAGTATGGGAGCACAGTCCGTAAAATAAAAAAATATGAAATGTCCTTTTTTTCGGCAAGTCCCTACGGTATAAATATACGGGAAGGAGTCTGTTGGCCATAGAAACGAATGGGCCTGTAATTACGGACCGTAATTACGGGCGATTTTACGGTCGTGTGCATGAAGCCTAACCCAGACCTTTAGATGCGTCAGTCAATAGTAACCGTGGCACATTTTGACAAAGAGAGGGGGCTCCTTCTCTCAAAAAAAAATGACATAAAATTTATTTAAAAATATGTTCAAAGTAAAAAAATAAATAATAATAAAAGCTCTTTTATTGTGTAAAAATAGTAAAACATAAAAAAAATACACATTTGATATCGCTGCAATCGTAGTGTAAAAATACATTTCATAAAACGATGACAAAATATATATTTTTTTCATTCCTCAAATTATTCTTTTTTTAGAAAACTGCTGCTATTTTGATTAAGTTGTAAAACATAACAAAGCTACATATAGTTGGTATCCTCACAATCGTTATGTCCCGCAGAATAAAGTTATCATGTTATTTATACTGCACGGTGAACATCGTAAAAAAAAATAAAACAAAACAATGATGGAATTGACAGTAAAATAAAAAAGTCATGGTTCACCGTATGTGGCGATGCAAAAAAATTAAATGTTAAAAAATTGCTGCTCCCTGGAGGCCAGAGAATGTAATAAAAAAATTACTAGTATTTAAATGAGGTTTTTATTATAAACACATTTTTCTTCGTTTTTTTTTTTTCGTTTTCACACTAGATCGGTCACAATAGCCTGACACTTCCTGTTTTCTGTAGCTCGCTTGTCAGCTTTGCTGTATAGACCGGGACAGAATAAGCAGAGCAATCTCAATATCATTAGAGGATGGGCAAGTTAATAACAGCTCTATTGTAATGCTGGAGGCCTAGATTAGGCAGGATGGTAACACTATGTACTATACACAGATAAGGCTCTGTATGCAACTCCCCTGTCACTCCTTGGTCTCTGGGGGAGGCGTTTGTACTACATCACTTCCTAGAGACTGTAATAAATGCCATTTCTATGTCAGTTGACTTCCTTCCATTGGTGCTGCCAAAAAGCGCACACACTCTGCTGTACTACTATACAGGAAATACAGGAAGGAAGTGTATGTCTCAAAAATGGCCGCCCCATGAAAGTTAAAAAAATAAAAATACATAACTACGATATTTCAAAAACAGACGAAACACATTATTTCTATTCTACCAACTTTACAGGTGCTTACTGACACTAAATTTAATCACGAGACATTCCCTTTAAGGGGACCAAATGGCATATATAATTCATAATGGACTTTACATTTTATAACATTGACATGTATAGGTGTGGTATTAATTTATACCTATAAAAACATAATAGAAGTGTATTCTGCAGGAAGCGACTCATGAAATATTCATCATTGCTCTCCCTTCAAAGAGGACAATTTCACATTCAAATAAGGTCCTTTCAGTCATCTCGGCAGAAAGCCTCATGAATCACTATTTTACCAATTCCATAAAGGATAACAAGTTCTGCTGTCAGATAAAATACATGAAACCCTTTAAACAGTTTCTTTGATATGTATTTTTCACTCCACGCTTGAATTTTTCCTACTTAAAGCAATTATCTGAAGAGCACAAGTTTTGTCATTTCAGACCCCATATACTTAATTCCTTTGATCATACACAGAATAGAAGCCTATTATGCAAATTGTTTTCACTTTTACACAGTCATTGAAGGAGAAAAAAACCCCATATTAAACTGATAGGTAAAAAATATATATTTATGTCACCTATTTAATTCAGCCAAAAATTCGGAAGAAAAATGTTAAAAAGTATAAAATGAAAAAAAAAGACGATTTGAAAAAAAAAAAAGATGTGCTTTGCGAGTGCGTGAAAAACGCATGCCACTCGCAAAGCACAGATGCAATAACGCAACACACACGGACCAGATTCACACGCGTTTTTCATACACGTGAATCTGATACGCTGGTGTGAATGTAGCCTTAGAAATATACAACAGGGCAAATGTACAATAGTAGTTTTAGCTCAAGTTGCTTCAATTTCTTTTATTTTGTAATTGATTTATACATCATGGTCTTATTTTTAGTTCACTTTTTTATGTTTTTTTAGTTTTGGAATAATTGATTTATATATCATGACATTAGAAAAATTCCGTACAACATGGCAACTATTTTTGCTTCCTCTAATTATTATTATTTTTTTTTAATGGATTTATGTACAGTTAGGCTATGTTCACACGGGGTATTTTTCCGAGTTTTTTGACGCGGAAACCGCGTCGCAAAACTAGGCAAAAACGGCCCGAGAACGCCTCCCATTGATTTCAATGGGAGGCGTCGGCGTCTTTTCCCCGCGAGCAGTAAAACTGCCTCGCGGGAAAAAGAAGCGACATGCCCTATCTTCGGGCGCTTCCGCCTCTGACCTCCCATTGACTTCAATGGGAGGCAGTAGAAAGCGTATTTCTCGCTGTTTTATGCCCGCGGCGCTCAATGGCCGCGGGCGAAAAACGGCACGATAATTGTCGCGAAAATCGGCGTGCAGGGAGAGGAATATCTGCCTCAAAGTTCCAAACGGAATTTTGAGGCAGATATTCCTCCCCCAAAATACTCCGTGTGAACATAGCCTAACATGTCTAGGAGCGGACGCGGACAGCAGAAGGCCCCATTGCAAGAACTGTATATGGGCACCTTGCTCTTAACCCCTTGCCGACATTTGACGTATACTTACGTCATAGCCGGCAAAGGGAAGTATGGAGTGGGCTCAGGGGCCGAGCCTGCTCCATACTAAGCAGGTTTCGGCTATATGTTACAGCCATCACTTCACTGCAACGAGCGGGATCCCGCTCGAGCGCGATGCTGCTCATTTAACCTCTTAGAAGCCGCAATCAATAGCAACTGCGTCTGCTAAGCCGTTATTATGAGGGGGATGACCCCCTCTGGTGTTCCATTGGCCCCCCTGCTAAATAGAAGCTTGTCAAAATCACGATATACTGCAAAATCATGATATACTGTATTACACTATATTGTGCAAGCGATCCAATGATCGCTGGTTCAAGTCCCCTAGGGAGACTTTTAAAATAAACAAGTTAAATACAGTTACATAAAGTTTTTTTTAATATATATAAAACAATAAAAAAATTAAAAGTTAAAAAAAAAACACCTTTCCCCATTTTTTCCCAAATTCAATGTAAAAAAAAAGATTAATATGACAGGTATCGCCGCTTCCGTAAAAGTCCATACTATACCAATATAACATTATGTGCCCCGCACGGTGAACGCCATTAAAAAAAAAAAAAGCTAGAATTGCTGTTTTTTGGTCACCTCATCTCCCACAAACAAATCTAATAAAAAGTGATCAAGAAGTCTTACCCAAAATTGGTATTAATAAAAACTAAAGCTCGCCACACAAAAAAAACAAGCCCTCCTACTGCTCAATCCATGGAAAAAATTCAAAAAGTTATGGCTCTCAGAATGTGGCGACACAAACCAAATTTTATTTTTAACAATCGTTTTTTTTCCTTAGAGAAGTAGTAAAACATAAAAAAGAAATATAAATTTTGTATCGCCATAATTGTATTGACCCACAAAATAAAGTTAACAAGTCATTTTACCACACGGCAAATTACAAAAAAATGAAACCTAAAAATGGAGGAATCGCTATTTTTTTTCTCATTCCACCCACAAATATTGTTTTTTTACAGTTTCCCAATACATTATATGGTAAATGAAAAATTACAACTCACCCTGCAATGTTCAAGCCCTTAGACGGCTTTATTGACGGAAAAATAAAAAAATTATGGCTTTTGGAAAATGGGGAGGAAAAAAAAGGAAAGTGAAAAACTGAAAAATGGCTGCGGTGGTAAGGGGTTAATAAGATCAGAATAGAACACCCCCCACAATCTCTATCCGATACATAATCCACTAGTAATTGTGATCCTAGGCATTCATTGGCTCAGTCCCTCACATGCAATCGAACTGACAGTTGAAAGCTACTTTTAGGGTGGCAGTGGGCGCTCTTACCTATCTGGTATGTCCGCCCCTAAACATGGTCTTAATAATAAGTGCAACACGGCAATTGAATTTGCTTCAGCTAATTTTTTATGGATTTATATATCCTGGCATTAGAAAAAAAGTACAATATGGCATGTTTTATTCAAAAAAAATATAAATAAATTTTTTATTCTTTTATTTATTCATAGTCACAGGTTTTGCTAATGGCAACCAATAGTTTTATTTTATTTTTAAATACAGGATTTATATAGTATAGGTTAAGTCCATGTTCACACTATGGATTTGCAAAATAATCTGTGGCAGAAATTCAAGGCTGACCCTTGGATTTCTGCTGCAAAAGTGCAATTTCATCTGCCGTGGATCGGCACGCGGATTAGCCCTGTCGTATAAACAATACCATCAAAAACAATGAGACACAGATTGCACACGCGGATTCCGGTGTGGAATCCACCCTGGAATCCGCATGAAAATTCTGTTGTGTGAATATAGGCTATTAAAGAAATATAACATGGTAACTATTGCTATTTTTCTTATAGTTTTCGTCTTAGGCCTCATGCACACGACCGTAGCCGTGTGCACGGCCGTGATTTTCGGGTCGGCCGGCTGCGGACTGTCAGCGGACTGTCAGCCGCAGGCCGCCCGCACATGCACATGGCCGCGGCCATTGTTTTCAATGAGCCCGGACCGCAGAACCGGGCCGTAATAAGACATGCCCGTTCTTTCTGCGGTCCGGGCTCCCGGGCCGTGCACGGACCGCAAAAACTACGGTCGTGTGCACGGCCCCATAGAAAAGAATGGGGCCGCAATTCTCCCGTGGATTTTCGGGGGAATTGCGGCCGCAAAAACACGGTCGTGTGCATGAGGCCTTAATATTGGATTCACATATCGTGGGCTTAGAAAAAAAAAATCAATATGGCAACTATATATATTGTGGCGTATGTTTTTAATGTTGTTTTGTTTTATTTTGTTTTTTAATGGATTTATGTATTATGACATTAGCAGATAATACAACAATGCAAATGTATTTGCTTTAGTAAATTTAAAAAAAAAATGTTTTTCATCCAATTCATCTAACAATAGACTGCCACGGGAGAAACAATTTGTAAATTTTTCTCTATAATTAACTAAAAATATATTTTAAATTCTGTAAATTGTTTTGCCTACTGTTTCTAAAGGAGAGTGGATAATGAATAGATTCACATGTAGGTGGATCATAAATTGGAAATATCTTCATCATTCATTTTATGACTTTTTTAGTCTTTAGTTCCCAATCCCTTTTTCTCCGTACCCAAAATTCTACAAGCATTTAAGCTTCTGATTTTTTTTTTTATAAAATAGAAAGTCATCTGAGTTTCATATTTTCTTTAATTTAAGAAAAAATGCTAACTACTACCACAAAAATATTAAAGCGTAGCTAAACGTTCGCAAAAAAATAAATATTTAAAGAGGCTCTGTCACCAGATTTTGCAACCCCTATCTGCTATTGCAGCAGATAGGCGCTGCAATGTAGATTACAGTAACGTTTTTATTTTTAAAAAACGAGCATTTTTGGCCAAGTTATGACCATTTTCGTATTTATGCAAATGAGGCTTGCAAAAGTACAACTGGGCGTGTTTAAAAGTAAAAGTACAACTGGGCGTGTATTATGTGCGTACATCGGGGCGTGTTTACTACTTTTACTAGCTGGGCGTTCTGATGAGAAGTATCATCCACTTCTCTTCAGAACGCCCAGCTTCTGGCAGTGCAGATCTGTGACGTCACTCACAGGTCCTGCATCGTGTCGGCACCAGAGGCTACACTTGATTCTGCAGCAGCATCAGCATTTGCAGGTAAGTAGCTACATTGACTTACCTGCAAACGCCGATGCTGCTGCAGAATCATCTGTAGCCTCTGGTGTCGATGTGTCCTCGCTCGTCTGACACGATGCAGGACCTGTGAGTGACGACACAGCATGATCTCTGGAGAACACGACTGTGTCTGCACTGCCAGAAGCTGGGCGTTGTGAAGAGAAGTGGATGACACTTCTATACACAACGCCCAGCTACTAAAAGTAGTAAACACGCCCCGATGTACGCACATAATACACGCCCAGTTGTACTTTTACTTTTCAACACGCCCAGTTGTACTTTTGCAAGCCTCATTTGCATAACTACGAAAATGGTCATAACTTGGCCAAAAATGCTAGTTTTTTAAAAATAAAAACATTACTGTAATCTACATTGCAGCGCCTATCTGCTGCAATAGCAGATAGGGGTTGCAAAATCTGGTGACAGAGCCTCTTTAAACTGCTATTATGTCCCTCTATGTGAATACATTACTCCTAGCAATTTTTTTCACTTCAAAGTACCTTTTTTGCAGCTTTTTTTCCTGTGAACCCGTCCACATCTATTTTCTCACACTTCCTGATTCTGGACAGTTGCTAGGGGCGTGTCTAGGGGGCGTGTCTTACTGTGTGTGATGTTACGATCTGTCTGTATCTTTCATGGGCAGTGAACTCTGATGTATAACTACAATACTCTGAGCATGCACTGAGCTATACACAGCAGAGCACATTATATACAGAGATGGAAATATCTCTGCACACTCCAGAAGAAAGCAATCAGAGTTTTTCTTTTCACTTTCCCTGGCAAGTGCAGGGAAGATAAGACAGGACAGCAGGGTGATTGGGGGGACGGACGGACGGAGCAGTCCTAGTCTTATCTGATGCTAATTAGCAGCTCACATTAGTGTCCTGACAGTCTGGAAAGAAGGGGAGAATCATGCAGGCACAGAGACCAGTGCACACAGTCTCTTCCATGCGCTCTGCTGCTAGAGAACTGTGTAGTGTATAGAGGCAGAGAGACCTTCCTGACGTCACGATGGGGGCGTGCACATCTGACGTCAGGATGGGTCCACCCCCGACCCGTACTCATAGGCAGAGGAATCCGTACACCGATACATTCAAACGGTGTACGGATTTCTGCTAGCAACAGGAGAAATACAAGAAATAAAATGTGGTAGAAAAGTGTCAGAGTGGCTATTTAAAACACATATAACACAAAAAGGAGCTCAAATTCATTAATAACGTATATTACTAAATATATTTATATTACACAAGCTGCTAGAAAATAAAAAGTTTATCGAACGTTTAGTTACGCTTTAAGCTTCTTCTTTTAAATATTGAAAACAATGCAGAAGAGGCAAATGGATCACAAAGAAATTAACTGAAATTAAAGTTGGTGTGTCACTCACCTACTTTAACCAAAAGTTTAACAGCAAAAAAATAAAAACAGAAAGTATTTTTTAAATAAAAAAAACACAAAAACAAAAATTCACATCCTCAGAATGGTTGTTGCTATCTGCTGAGACACACTTGTCAGTTGCCATTTTTAAAATCCCATTCACTGTAATATCTGGGTAGAAAAATGTAGGAAAGAAAAAAAAATACAGCAGAAGCAGAAGCCCCATACAAAAGCTCCATAAAAGTAGATTCTGAGACTAAAGGGACAGGTGCCCCAGGATAATACCTCTTTCTGCCTAAAAGCTAAAAAGATCAAAATGTGTATCTTTTCGAAAAATACTAGCCATCTTTGTAAGGCTGATTTCAGGGAGCGGCAAAATGAGCAACCACCTGGGGCCCCCATTTCCTAGGGGAGCCCCAAAGGTCTAAACTGCCAGGACAATCCTGTGAGTGGAGCATTAAAACTTTCCCTGTCCTGGAACATCAGAGACTTTACTATTAACCACTTCACTTTATCATTAACCCCCATGGCAGTATTATTTGGAATTGAATGGCAGTTTAATTTAGACTTTGAATGGCATCACTATGGAGGAACTATATAGCAGTGTCATGTGGGTACTATATGGTAGTATTATTTGTATTATTATATATGGCACTATTATTAGTACTATATGGAGCCATTATTTAGGCATTGTATGGTGGTGTTATTTGGACACTGAATGACCGTTTTATTTAGACTTTGAATGGCATGGTGGAGAAAATATATGGCAGTGTTATGTAGGTACTTTATGGTAGTATTATTTCTATACTGTATGGAGCCATTATTTAGGCATTAGTGGTATTACTGTATTTGCACACAAATTTGGCATGGTGTGGCGGTATTCAATATAAACATCCAGCTGGAAAGTGCATATATATGTGTTTTATAAACAGTATATATTTTGAAATGACAAGATCAACTATCTGAAAACGATGAGTCTTTGGGCAGGGATGGTGGCTACTGTATTTGTGGCACGGAGCCCCATTTTCTATAAAAACATCCCTCCATTTCTACATCCCAAGAAATTTATGCGCTCTACAAAGTTGTTTCCCATTATTTTGCTCAAATGTACTTTCTGAGGAATGGTCGCCATACCCTTTCCACTCTCTGAACATTAGGCAAGAACTGGACCATGAATGAAGAAGATAAGAACCAACATCTCTGTGCATCCCTTGATGGCGTTCAAGAATTCTGATCACATTGTGGTTGATGGGCAGCCTGATTTTTTTTTATTCACAAGGTCTGACTGATTCATAATACCTTTTCCTATACAGTTGGTCATTATTTATATTTTTCCACTAAAATGGTAGCCCTCAATCTATCTGTGATAAGAAGTGTACTTTAAAGTAGATTTGTGATGGTAGACTTTAATTGATGTATAAATATGTTCTTGAGGGACTCAAGATTGTCACCTTCTGTTACCAAATATGAAAAGAAGGAATGCTCATAAGAAAATGTAAATTCCTTACAGGGCTGATGTCCAAACAGTACCATGTGGGCATCGACCAACCATTACACAGTTTCTACTGGAAGAGGTTGGCTATACCTCCAGTGGGACCCCAAAACCACATTACCTACCAAGACTACCTACCTACCAAGACTACCTACCTACCACTGCCTACCAAGACTTTTTGAGGGGTATTCTCCCAGGGAATCCCTTAACACCGGCCAGATCAATTGACAATAAAGGGGTAAGTTGGTGGGCTGTCTACTACTTTGGACCTCAGGCGGGAAAGAAAGGTAGCTTCCTATTCCTCCTACCAGGAACCTCTGTGCTACTTCCCCCACACACAGTCCCCCCTCTCCAACTTCTAAAATTGAAACACTTCTTCCTTGACACCTACTCCCTCCAAGCTTCATCATTGATTGGCCTCTACTGATTTGCACCTATTCCATCCCTGTTATTATCTTGGATGAAAAACTTACCATGGTTCATAGGTGATGCAGTTTCAAGAAGGTCCATGCCAAATTTAAACTCTGCTACATGGAAATTCGCACAAAGAAGTAAGGAGAAGATATTATGCCCTGAAGGAGTTTAGTACTACTGTAGTCTAAATAAGTAAGATGAAAACGCTTCATTAAGCATCTATTGACAAAGAATAGCATTTCAGGTTATCCAATAAGTCTTGATGACTTCTGATGAAAGAAGAGAACTTCTCTCCAACGTCACGTGAATAATTACCGGTACCGCTGAGTTCTTAATTGTCACTTTTAAGCAGCTTCTGTTAAACATGGGCTGGTACTATTTTCTGAGTCATTAAACATCTCCTGATCTTCAGTAGATGCTGAACATGTGAAAGGCTTTTATTCGATACCGTGCCTTTATCTTGCTTGCCTATCTCGGTTTTCCAATAATTATATGATATGTGCCTTGTTTTAGCCGTTTATCTTACAGTTGAACAAGGCTTTTATTACGGATTCACATTCATTATCTTCTCGCCAATCTGTTCTCATTGTTGGCTCTATTAACAACTCATTGGATATATGACATCTCATTTCCGTTTCATCACCCTGCCCTTCGAGCTTCTCTATTGCCCACATCGACCATATAATTTCAGATCAGCATTAGGGCGCAAAGCACGTGGCTCTAGCAGAGGTAACTGAAAAGAAAAATATCACAGAAATTGGCAAATATCTAAAAATTTTAATTTTTCACTGCTCATTGTGAAACTAATATCTGCAACTACTTTCTGTTGATCATTAGAGCGGTTGTATCACGAAACTGATCAACTGATCATCATAGGTCCGCCTTCTCTAACACCCAGTTTTTATCACTGGGGAAAGCTGCTGCCGGAAAAATATAGTGTTACATGTCATAAATAATTTGAATCTATTTTATTATCTGGTTTGGGATGTGACTTGGTGGGATTTCTGAGCGATTTTAAAAAGTAGTACTTTTTTTTTCTTAGCTTAGAAATCGCTCAATAATGTTCTTACTCCAAGGAAAAAAAAGACTTATTGCAAAAATGTATTTTTGTAGCTCTAGCTACAAAGAGGGCTATATATTCTTGTACATAGAAGGCAGGTATACTGGGCGGTATTATAGTAGTTATATTCTTCTACATAGGAGACAGTATTATAGTAGTTATATTCTTACTGGGCAGTATTATAGTAGTTATATTCTTGTACAAAGGAGCAGTATTATAGTAGTTATATTCTTGTACATAGGGGGCAGTATTATAGTAGTTATGTTCTTGTATATAGGAGCAGTATTATAGTAGTTATATTCTTGTATATAGGGGCAGTATTATAGTAGTTATATTCTTGTATATAGGAGGCAGTATTATAGTAGTTATATTCTTGTATATAGGGGGCAGTATTATAGTAGTTATATTCTTGTATATAGGAGCAGTATTATAGTAGTTATATTCTTGTATATAGGGGACAGTATTATAGTAGTTATATTCTTGTATATAGGGGGTAGTATTATAGTAGCTATATTCTTGTACATGGGGGAAGTATTATAGTAGTTATATTCTTGTACATAGGGGCAATATTATAGTAGCTATATTCTTGTACATAGGGGGCAGTATTATAGTAGTTATATGCTTGTATATAGGGGCAGTTTTATATTAGTTATATTCTTGTGCATAGGGAGCAGTATTATAGTAGTTATATTCTTGTATATAGGAGCAGTATTATAGTAGTTATATTCTTGTATATAGGGGTAGTATTATAGTAGTTATATTCTTGTATATAGGGGGCAGTATTATAGTAGTTATATTCTTGTATATAGGAGCAGTATTATAGTAGTTATATTCTTGTATATAGGGAGCAGTATTATAGTAGATATATTCTTGTATATAGGGGCAGTATTATAGTAGTTATATTCTTGTATATAGGAGCAGTAATATAGTAGTTATATTCTTGTATACAGGGGCAGTTTTAAGGTAGTTATATTCTTGTACATAGGGGCTGTATTATAGTAGTTATATTCCTGTATATATGTTCAGTATTATAGTAGTTATATTCTTGTACATAGGAGGCAGTATTATAGTAGTTATATTCTTGTATATAGGAAGTAGTGTTATAGTAGTTATATTCTTGTACATAGAAGCAGTATTATAGTAGTTATATTCTTGTATACAGGGGCAGTTTTAAGGTAGTTATATTCTTGTACATAGGGGCTGTATTATAGTAGTTATATTCTTGTATATATGTGCAGTATTATAGTAGTTATATTCTTGTACATAGGAGGCAGTATTATAGTAGTTGTATTCTTGTATATAGGGGCAGTATTATAGTAGTTATATTATTGTATATAGGGGCAGTATTATAGTAGTTATATTCTTGTATATAGGGGGCAGTATTATAGTAGTTATATTCTTGTATAGAGGAGGCAGTATTATAGCATTTATATTCAGATACATAGGAGGCAGTATTATAGTAGTTATATTCTTGTATATAGGAGGCAGTATTATAGTAGTTATATTCTTGTATATAGGGGCAGTATTATAGTAGTTATATTCTTGTATATAGGGAGCAGTATTATAGTAGTTATATTCTTGTATAGAGGAGGCAGTATTATAGCAGTTATATTCATATACATAGGAGGCAGTATTATAGTAGTTATATTCTTGTACATAGGGGCAGTATTATATTAGTTATATTCTTGTACATAGGGAGCAGTATTATAGTAGTTATATTCTTGTATATAGGAGGCAGTATTATAGCAGTTATATTCTTATACATAGGAGGCAGTATTATAGTAGTTATATTCTTGTATATAGGGGCAGTATTATAGTAGTTATATTCTTGTATATAGGGAGCAGTATTATAGTAGTTATATTCTTGGATAGAGGAGGCAGTATTATAGCAGTTATATTCATATACATAGGAGGCAGTATTATAGTAGTTATATTCTTGTACATAGGGGCAGTATTATATTAGTTATATTCTTGTACATAGGGAGCAGTATTATAGTAGTTATATTCTTGTATATAGGGGCAGTATTATAGTAGTTATATTCTTGTATATACAGTGAAGGAAATAAGTATTTGATCCCTTGCTGATTTTGTAAGTTTGCCCACTGTCAAAGACATGAACAGTCTAGAATTTTTAGGATAGGTTAATTTTACCAGTGAGAGATAGATTATATTTAAAAAAAAAACAGAAAATCACATTGTCAAAATTCTATATATTTATTTGCATTGTGCACAGAGAAATAAGTATTTGATCCCTTTGGCAAACAAGACTTAATACTTGGTGGCAAAACCCTTGTTGGCAAGTACAGCAGTCGGCCGTTTTTTGTAGTTGATGATGAGGTTTGCACACATGTTAGATGGAATTTTGGCCCACTCCTCTTTGCAGATCATCTGTAAATCATTAAGATTTCGAGGTTCTCGCTTGGCAACTCGGATCTTTAGCTCCCTCCATAAGTTTTCGATGGGATTAAGGTCTGGAGACTGGCTAGGCCACTCCTTGACCTTAATGTGCTTCTTTTTGAGCCACTTCTTTGTTGCCTTGGCTGTATATTTCGGGTCATTGTCATGCTGGAAGACCCAACCACGAGCCATTTTTAATGTCCTGGTGGAGGGAAGGAGGTTGTCACTCAGGATTTGACGGTACATGGCTCCATCCATTCTCCCATTGATGCTGTGAAGTAGTCCTGTGCCCTTAGCAGAGAAACACCCCCAAAACATAATGTTTCCACCTCCATGCTTGACAGTGGGGATGGTGTTCTTTGGGTCATAGGCAGCATTTCTCTTCCTCCAAACACGGCGAGTTGAGCTAATGCCAAAGAGCTCAATTTTAGTCTCATCTGACCACAGCACCTTCTCCCAATCACTCTCAGAATCATCCAGATGTTCATTTGCAAACTTCAGAAGGGCCTGTACATGTGCCTTCTTGAGCAGGGGGACCTTGCGGGCACTGCAGGATTTTAATCCATTACGGCGTAATGTGTTACCAATGGTTTTCTTGGTGACTGTGGTCCCAGCTGCCTTGAGATCATTAACAAGTTCCCCCCGTGTAGTTTTCGGTTGAGCTCTCACCTTCCTCAGGATCAAGGATACCCCACGAGGTGAGATTTTGCATGGAGCCCCAGATCGATGTCGATTGACAGTCATTTTGTATGTCTTCCATTTTCTTACTATTGCACCAACAGTTGTCTCCTTCTCACCCAGAGTCTTACTTATGGTTTTGTAGCCCATTCCAGCCTTGTGCAGGTCTATGATCTTGTCCCTGACATCCTTAGAAAGCTCTTTGGTCTTGCCCATGTTGTAGAGGTTAGAGTCAGACTGATTAATTGAGTCTGTGGACAGGAGTCTATTATACAGGTGACCATGTAAAACAGCTGTCTTTAATGCAGGCACCAAGTTGATTTGGAGCGTGTAACTGGTCTGGAGGAGGCTGAACTCTTAATGGTTGGTAGGGGATCAAATACTTATTTCTCTGTGCACAATGCAAATAAATATATATAATTTTGACAATGTGATTTTCTTTTTTTTTTTTTATATATAATCTATCTCTCACTGGTAAAATTAACCTATCCTAAAAATTCTAGACTGTTCATGTCTTTGACAGTGGGCAAACTTACAAAATCAGCAAGGGATCAAATATTTATTTCCTTCACTGTAGGGGCAGTATTATAGTAGTTATATTCTTGTATATAGGAGCAGTATTATAGTAGTTATATTCTTGTATATAGAGGGCAGTATTATAGTAGTTATATTCTTGTATATAGGGGCAGTATTATAGTAGTTATATTCTTGTATATAGGGGCAGTATTATAGTAGTTATATTCTTGTATATCGGGGCAGTATTATAGTAGTTATATTCTTGTATATAGGAGCAGTATTATAGTAGTTATATTCTTGTATATAGGGAGCAGTATTATAGTAGTTATATTCTTGTATATAGGGGCAGTATTATAGTAGTTATATGCTTGTATATAGGGGGCAGTATTATAGTAGTTATATTCTTGTATATAGGGGGCAGTATTATAGTAGTTATATTCTTGTATATAGGGGCAGTATTATAGTAGTTATATTCTTGTATATAGAGGCAGTATTATAGTAGTTATATTCTTGTATATAGAGGGCAGTATTATAGTAGTTATATTCTTGTATATAGGGGCAGTATTATAGTAGTTCTATTCTTGTATATAGGAGCAGTATTATAGTAGTTATATTCTTGTATATAGGAGCAGTATTATAGTAGTTATATTCTTGTATATAGGGGCAGTATTATAGTAGTTATATTCTTGTATATAGGGGCAGTATTATAGTAGTTATATTCTTGTATATAGGGGCAGTATTATAGCAGTTATGTTCTTGTATATAGGGGGCAGTATTATAGCAGTTATATTCTTATACATAGGAGGCAGTATTCTAGTTGTTATATTCATGTTGATATGGACAATATTATAAGGTGCTGGGTAAAGGTGCTGGGCTCGGTCCTGATGCTAGATTTATACCTGGGGCTAAATTATTTCAACATATTACGATATTTATAGTTTTGATGTCTCATATGTTGGCCAAGAGGACATAGGACCACTGAAGGCAGCAGAGCCTGTGAGCAAATGCAACCCTTGCACTCATAGTTATGCCGTGTGACCCTCCGAATATATAAGGCAAATAAGGTATCCACTATTTATCTTAATTTCCATAGGAAAACGTAAAAGTCTTAACTTGTACCATTGATGTCAATACCACATATGACTGGCAACGTTCATTAGGCTTTTCCATAATTACTGGTTTTAACATAGCAGAGAAAAAGTGAGGAAACTGCACAGCTGAAAGAGACTTTGCAAGGGAATAAAATGCTGTAGAATCAGCATGTAACTATAGCAGAATTATAAAAAGACAAATTATTTTATTTGACTCATTATTGGCAGATGGGATCTCTGAATCTGAGAGTTTACAGATATGCATAAAACATGGATGAAACAAATATGAAAGACTTTAAGAGAGCAAAAATTCAATTTGCATGGCATTATGGAATTCCGTCTGCATCATAGAGAATAGTAATCAGGGCTGGATTTATCTATAGGCACAGTAGGCCACTGCCTATGGGGGCCCAGAGGTGGGGCCGCCTACTAGAGGGAAAATTTACATATGAACTGAACATATTCATATGAAAATGAAGTGTTTTTATATGTATATTGGGGGCTTTGCACCATTTGATTTACACAACTTGCCTAACACTTTTTTATACACTTTATTATCCTTTAGAAGTAAAAAAAAACCGTGATACAATAAATCAATAACATGCACTTAAAGGGAATGTGTTGCCAGCAAAACATGTTTTTTTTTTTTTTAGTTAAACATTTAGTGTGTAGGTGATTAAACATTGTTCTAATTTTTTTTATTTTTTTCACGAGTCAGGAAATATTATAAATTGGATTCAATTTATAATATTTCCCAGCACTGGTCACTAGATGGAGCAATTCCCAAAATTGCAGCATTGCATGTGGTAAAGCATTGCTTTATGCTGCAAAATTGGGAAAAAATCCCTCGCTCTAGTGAGCTCTCAGAATCCCCCCCTCCTTTATCCTGGCTAGTGCCGGGAGAAACGAGGGGTTTGAACGGTCTAACCTCCTACACTGTGTGTCGCCATTTTTTGAGCTAACACACAGTGTAGAAGGTTTACATACACTAGTAAACACACACTGAAACACGAACATACATAGAAATAACTTACCTGCTCCAGTCGCCGCCGCTCCCTCCGGTCCATCCGCTCCGTCTGCTGCCGCTGCTCCATGTGCACAAGTCCGGAAGCCGCGACCGGAAGTAGTAATCTTACTGTCCGGCCGCAACTTCCGGTCCACAGGAAAATGGCGCCGGACGGCGCGCATTTCAAATTGGACTGTGTGGAAGCGGCGCATGCGCCGTTCCCACACACACGGCGTACACCATAGTGGATGGAACGGGCCCCGTTCGCATTCCCTATGGGACTGGAGCTGGCGTATTCCATGTCTGTATGTGTCGTTAATCGACACATACAGAAATGGAAAAAAAAATGGCAGCCCCCATAGGGAAGAAAAAGTGTAAAAATAGAAAAAAGTAACACACAAATAAATATAAACGTTTTTAATAAAACCCTAACATAAAACTGATATAAAAAAAAAAATTGGGTGACACTGTTCCTTTAATACATAGAATAAGGCCTCATGCACACGACCGTATTTTTTCCCACCCGTAAATACTGGCGTAAATACGGGTCCGGTGTCACACGTATTCGACCCGTTTTGCACCAGTATTTACGAACCCGTGCCCGTAAATATGGGTCCGGTGTCACCCGTATTCCACCCGTATTTACGGGCACGTTTTTGGCGGCAAAATAGCACTGCACTAATCGGCAGCCCCTTCTCTCTATCAGTGCAGGATAGAGAGAAGGGACAGCCCTTTCTGTAATAAAAGTTAAAGAAATTCATACTTACCGGCCGTTGTCTTGGTGACGCGTCCCTCTCTTCACATCCAGCCCGACATCCCTGGATGACGCGGCAGTCCATGTGACCGCTGCAGCCTGTGATTGACCTGTGATTGGCTGCAGCGGTCACATGGCCTGAAACATCATCCAGGACGTCGGGCCGGATGTCGAGAGGGACGCGTCACCAAGGCAACGGGCGGGAGACCGGACTGGAGGAAGCAGGAAGTTCTCGGTAAGTATGAACGTCTTTTATTGTTATTTTTTACAGGTTTATACTGATCGGTAGTCACTGTCCAGGGTGCTGAAAGAGTTACTGCCGATCAGTTAACTCTTTCAGCTCCCTGGACAGTGACTATTTACTGACGTCGCTTAGCAACGCTGCCATAATGACGGGTGCACACACGTAGCCACCCGTCATTACGAGAGCTCCATAGACTTCTATGGACTGTCCGTGCCGTTATTACGGCCTGAAATAGGACATGTTCTATCTTTTTCAACGGCACGGGCACCTTCCCGTAAGAAAACGGGAAGGCACCCGTCGCCAATAGAAGTCTATGAGCCCGTTATTACGGGTCGTAATTACGACCCGTAATAACGGGAGTTTTTACGGTCGTGTGCATGAGGCCTAAGTATAGTCAAAACATCCTCAATCTCACACTAAATAATTCAATGCAT
The DNA here is from genome assembly GCF_050947455.1 of Rhinoderma darwinii. Taxonomy (NCBI): domain Eukaryota; kingdom Metazoa; phylum Chordata; class Amphibia; order Anura; family Rhinodermatidae; genus Rhinoderma; species Rhinoderma darwinii. Next base: position 20,509,135 of record NC_134688.1, on the reverse strand, counting down.
CATATACACAAACATAATATACCATATGATATATATATATATATATATATATATATATATATATATATATGTTTAATGTGCTGAGTGTTATAACAAATTACATACGTATATAATATAAATTAATTAACCCCTGTTACAAAAAAATTATTATACATTTCCCCTACTTCTCCTGCCTCTCCAAAACATCCTCTACCCAGTTATAACCCTATTTTTAACGTAAACCTCTGTTCCTCTGTCATACATTTATTTCATGGATCCCATCTTCACCATCCATTTACGTGCAATAGTTAACCTTGCAAAAAAAAGCAATATGGTCACCAGTTTTTTATTATTATGAAGAATCTGCAAACTGTCCAAGGTTCCCAGAAGTCAAATCCCCGGATCCTCAGGATACCTACATTTCAAATTATGTACTATATACTTAAAGAGGCTCTGTCACCAGATTCTCAAATCCCTATCTCCTATTGCATGTGATCGGCGCTGCAATGTAGAGAACAGTAACGTTTTTCTTTTTAAAAAACGTTCATTTTTGGCCAAGTTATGAGCTATTTTATATATATATGCAAATGAGGTTTGAAATGGACAACTGGGCGTGTTTTTTTCGTTATGTCCAACTGGGCGTGTATTGTGTAATTAACTGGGCGTGTTTACGTGTATGACGCTGACCAATCAGTGACCAGTCAGCGTCATACACTCATCTCCATTCATTTACACAGCAGCGATCTGCAGCCACATAAACAGAGATTAACGTTAATCAAGTGTCCTGATAATGAATACACATGAAATCCAGCCTGGACGTCATGTGTATTCAGAATCCAGATGTTAGGGATCTGCCAGGTACTACGTCTAGGTATACTCCTGGGATTAATCAATCCACACCTGAGGCCAGACCTGTTAGACTGACACCGTCTCCCACCAACCAGGGTGGCAGGCTCAGGAGTGGGAGAGCCTATCGCGGCCTGGTCAGTCGGAGTTAGCTCCGCCCCCTGTCCTTTATTACCTGCCGTGTTCTCTTCCTCAGTGCTTGTAATTCTTCTGGATTCCTGGCCCCACTGCTGCTTGCTCCAGCTTGCTCCAGCCTGCTTCTGCCTTGCTGCAGTTCCGCTTAACCTGCTTCGCTTTGCCCCTGGCTTGCTTCCTTCTCCGTGCTCACGTTGGTATACTCCACTTCATCCTGGTCCTGACTATTCATTCACCGCTCCGTTTCCTCGCGGCGTTCCGTGGGCTACTGCCCCTTCCCTTGCGTGTTCCCTGTTTGTTCTCCCGTGCACTTAGACAGCGTAGGGACCGCCGCCCAGTTGTACCCCGTCGCCTAGGGCGGGTCGTTGCAAGTAGGCAGGGACAGGGCGGTGGGTAGATTAGGGCTCACTTTCCCTTCACCTCCTTCCTGCCATTACACCTGACACTTCTGAATCTTTTCTGTGAGATTCCAGCAAGCCACGCGTAATCTCGCGAGATTACGAGGTAAACGAGATTTCGTTTCACTTGCTGGAATCTCACAGAAAAGAGTCAGAAGTGTCAGGATTCTGAATACACATGACGTCCAGGCTGGATTTCATGTGTATTCATTATCAGGACACTTGATTAACGTTAATCTCTGTGTATGTGGCTGCACATCGCTGCTGTGTAAATGAATGTAGAGGAGTGTATGATGCTGACTGGTCACTGATTGGTCAGTGTCATACACGTAAACACGCCCAGTTAAAAACACAATACACGCCCAGTTGGACATAACGAAAAAAAAACGCCCAGTTGTCCATTTCAAACCTCATTTGCATATATATAAAATAGCTCATAACTTGGCCAAAAATGAACGTTTTTTTAAAAAAAACACGTTACTGTTATCTACATTGCAGCGCCGATCACATGCAATAGGAGATAGGGATTTGAGAATCTGGTGACAGCGCCTCTTTAAGGACCTCTGTCCAAAATTGGTGAATCATAGAGTATTTCCAGTATAAGTGAAGAAAATCAGCATTTGAGACACTCCCCCGTGTATTTCTTAGAAAAATGTCAAATATAAACAGTGTACAATTAAATATTGTGTAATCCTATGTGATCTATTCAAAAGAAGATTACTAGTGCCACAGTTCATCATTGTGTATCATCAATTTTACCCCCAAAATTTTCCCATTCCTCTTTACCCCTTTGATTCCCCCCTTCCCGAGTTTCCCTTTTCAGTTTTTTATAAATCAGAGATGGCAGACTTCTTGTCCATCTAGTTGAAATAAATTCCATAACGAGTCGCATTCACCGCGTGATGTATTTGAAAATATTTAACTCTCCATTATAGAAAAATTGGCTTTCCAATCTAAGTCCATATTTGAACCATCCACTCCAATCCATCATTTTATTAACCTCTGGTATATTAGGAGTGCCAAACAACGGCGTGAATTTCAGTACTCCACTAATACTATACAAATGCAATGGTTTGACCCATAGTTCAGAAATCATATGTATTGTAGGATATTCCTTGCAATTCTTGTGTAAAGGATCTGCCAGACACAACTTCTGTGTCGATGCCCATAGTTAATCAGTCTGCACCTGCTTCTATGTCTGTGAGACTGACTCCATCTTCCACCACCCAAGATGGTAGGCTTAGGAGTGGGAGAGCTTATCACAGCCTGGCCAGACGGAGCTAGCTCCCGCCCTCTGTCTATTTATACCTGCCTTTCCTGTTCCTCCTTTGCTTGTGATTCTTCTCTGCTGGTTTCCTGGCCCTGCTGCAGCTTCTTGAAATACTGATACTCTGCTTGTGATTGACCTTGGCTTTACTGACCACTCTTCTGCTCTGCGTTTTTGGACCTCGCTCATCTCCTGGTTTGACTCGGCTCGTTCACTTCGCTTGTTGCTCACGGTGTCCCCGTGGGCAGCTTCCCCATTTCCCTGTCTTCTTTGTACCCTTGTCTGTTTGTCTGTCATGCACCTATTGAGTGTAGGGACCGTCGCCCAGTTGTACCCCGTCGCCTAGGGCGGGTCGTTGCAAGTAGGCAGGGACTGAGGGCGGGTAGATTAGGGCTCACCTGTCTGTCTCCCTACCCCGACATTACATCTTGGCTCTTAAGGGGGTTTTACACAGGACGATTGTTGGGAAGATAGGAGTTAATATAATGCTCGTTGTTGATAATTGCCCCTGGGGAACGATCAGCAGATAAACTAGCAAACTCCCGATCATCTGCTGATCGTATTGTTTTAAAAAAGTAAAAGATTATAGTTTTTGGCAGCACATCCTTGTGTGTAAACAGGGAGACGCGCTGCCGACATGATAATAATGGATGAGGACGAGTGATCAGAGTAACGAGCGCTCGTCCCCATCCATAGTACGTGTGACAGGAGAAAACGAGCGCCGATCAACGATGTCTCGTTGAGCCTTGTTAACCCCTTCAGGACTGAGCCATTTTTTTATTTTTCAGTTTCGTTTCTCACTCCCCGCCTTCCAAGAGCCATAACGTTATTATTTTTCCATCAAAAGAGTGGTGTGGGGGCTTATTTTTTGCAGGGCGAGTTATAGTTTCTATTGGTTTAAAGTACCTTATAATGTACTGGGAAACTGAAAAAAAATTATTTGTGGGCTAAAATTGGAAAAAAACTGCGATTTTCTCGATTTTTGTTTTTTGGGTTTAGTTTTTACGGCTTTCACCGTGCGATGAAAACGACAACTTAACTTTATTCTGTGACTCAATACGATTATGGTGATACCAAGTTTATATCGTTTTTTTATTTATATTCTAGAAAAAAATCTTTTAGTTAAAAAAAATTAATTGTTTTGCATCGCCACATTCTGAGAGCCATAAGTATTTTATTTTTTCATAGATTGAGCGGTGTGAGGGCATATTTTTTGCGGGACGAGCTGTAGTTTTTATCATTACCATTTTTTAGGGCATACAACTTTTTGATCACTTTTTATGAAAAAATTTTAAGAGCTAAGGTGACCAAAAAACAGCGATTTCGGCGGGTTTTTATTTTTTACGGCGTTCCCCGTACGCATTAAATAATGCTATATTGTAATTGGTCCGACTTTCACGGATGCAGCGATACCAATTTTGTTTTATTTTTTACATTACTTTAGAGAAAAAATGCGAAAAGGTTTTTTCTTTTTTTACTTTTAATATTTTTTTTTCCACTACTAAAAACTTAATTTCAATCTTTTTACACAGTTCATTAGCCCCCCCAATGTATTGCAATATATTGTCATTTTACAGGCTCCTGTTAAGCCCTACCACAGGCAGGGCTTAACAGAGGCAGAGTGAAGGCAGTCCTGGGGGCCTTCATTAGGCCCCTGGACTGCAATGACAACCATCGTCACCCCTGATATCGTTACAGGGGGGGGGGGCGATGAGCTGTCAGAGGGGGCCGCCCCCTCTTTTCAATGCCTCAGATACTGCGGTCGCAATTTACTGCAGCATTTGAGGGGTTAAAAAGCCAGGAACAGCACGAGCACTGTTCCTTGCTGTTAGTCCCGGGTGTCAGCTATATAACGCAGCCGTCACCCGCAGCATATGGAGCGCGCTCAGTGCGAGAGCGCTCTCCAAACATCACCCCCTGCACCCAGACGTAATGGCACGTCCAGGTGTGCGAAGGGGTTAAAGACTTCAAGAAGCAGTGGACCTAAAATATCCCTCTGTTTGATACAATTCATATGGGACTCCACCCGGCCCCATCTCTTTAATAAATTTAGCCACCTCCTCCAATGCGATTTTAGCATCAAACATAAAACTTTTTTCAGGAGTCAATTTAGGCAGTACCATTTCATCCAAATAATTTCCTATCTCCATTCCTGACCCACTATATCCTGTAGTGTACAGTCTGGAATAAAAAGAGAAGAATACTTGTTCAATATCTTTCTGTTCCCTACATATCTTCCCACTTTTATGCTGAAATTCCCTGTTGCTCCTGTTTACACTTTAACATTCACCAAAAATCAACCTGTCCCGTCCCCCCCCCCATCAATATACAGCCTTTGGCCCCGAAAAAAAATTTTTTTTACCTTGTGCCTTTCAAAATTGTATTTGCTCATATGTTTCTACGGCTGTAAACCATTTTTTACGAGGGTCGTCATCTTTTCTAAGAATATATATAGAGTCAAATTCCTGTACCCTCTTCTTAGCCTCATCTTCTACCTGATGAAAATGTTTTTCATCCCAGATATATGACCCTTCATAGGCCCCCTAGCGAATGACTTTAAGGTATCCCACACAATTGTTACCGGAGCCGTATTAAGGTTAAAATTTATACATTTGGTCAATTGTTTACAAATAATATCTTGATCTGTTATCAATGTCAACCAAGTTGCCTAACACTTTGAAGGTGAAAAATATTTTTTACTGTGACAAACAATATATAAGGCAAAAAACAGATCTTTAATGTGCATAAGTATTCACCCCCTGAAATTACAAATGCAAGTCTCCAGGTTGGCCAGGTTAGAAAATTTTGGTAGTGGTCGGACTAAACTATGTGTGTATGGCATCATCGGACAATTGTGCCACTTTGCGCTCGCCCCAGGGAGTCCGTTTTTTGAAAAAAGGACTGTCTGATCGGCCAGTTTACTCTGTTATGTTGCTGGAAGGATCGTTTGTACGAATGATCCAACAAACGATTGATCTACCACATTCCGGCCGATCAAAGACTTATGTGTATGGCCAGCTGAAGAGTCTTTGATGCACTTCCAAATAAGACTATAGTAAAGTGATGTATTAATGCTGCCAAATCCCCCTATCTATTGTGACACTGTGGAGGACTTACCACAGGGGGAGCAGCAGATCTTGGTGTTCCAGTCCTGGCTTCATTCTGATCATTACGGTGGTGACTAAATGTCCTGGGAACTGCCCTCCAGAGCGCATCTCCTATCATGACGGAAGGGGTACCACTGCCCTTGATGGCATAGGCAAAGGGTTGTTGAATCCCAAATCCCACACTAGATGCAGCTAAATTCCATAGTTTATTGATTGTGAAGTTATATAGGCAACACTTTGTCAGTGTTATTTGGGCGCTATATGGCAATGTTATTTGTACATTGCATAATTTTTATTATTTGGGCACTATATAGTACACTATAAAGGGGTGTCAAAAGAGGGTGCTGCACAGGGCACCATCCAACCGAAGGCTGACCCTGCTGTAATAAAGTAAATATAAAGAGATATGTATTACAAGCGTTCGCTCACCGCTTTTCCACCGCGGTAGAAGTTTTACCACAACAAGTGCTGGATACATCCTTTCTCATAGAATATTGCCTGACCCTGCTGTACTCCATCCTGACCAGTCCATAACTCCAGCCCCACAGCGCTGCCCACTGCTTCTCTCAGGCACCCTGCCATGCGTCAACAACGAGCTCCCCTACCCGAAATATCACAAATGCTACCCCATCTCCACCCGACACCTTGTCAATCAGATTACGAGCCATTAAAAATACAAATGTATATTCAGAATATTTTATTCTTGTTTTCTACCCTTTGAACTTGGATGCATCTTATCATAAGGTGCACCAGAAAAATACGGAATATGGGGCGATATCAGTTGTCTATGTAAATAATCAGTAACTACAGTAAAGGATTGTTTTGGTGGGTTTTAATGATGTATTATTTGAAAATCCTGATTGTTAGGTAATGAAACGAGATTACAAGCCGAGCTATTATTTTAAGTATTAGTGCATAAAGTGCCGTTTCTTGCTTAAATTGGTTGTGTAGGCGTACAATGCATAATTGCCTTTTGTGTAGGAGAGAAACTAAGAACACATCTGAGTTGGAATGAAATATAATGTTTTAAGCGGAGCACCCAAAAAAGGGAATATCTTACAACATATGTTTCTTATTCATTTAAGAAATGTAATATGTTGCTTATGTTAACAGAGTAAAATATTATTAATGGACAATACCATTCCAAGAATCCTCTCTGAAAATGAATTACTGGCATAGATCTTGGAGAAACATCTGCTAGGAATTTACTATGATCAACAAGAGGACTTCAAGCAAAACGAATACACTGTGTTGTTGTGCCTAGTGCAGGTCTTGAGGGGGAGGAGCATGACACAGGGATTTTATGCCTAGCATCCGGTGATGTCACTGTCATGGAAGATTGCTGGAGCAGTCAAGCAAAGCCAAGGGGGGAGGTGTTGGTCAAGGTAAACTCATAAGAGCCAGAGCCTCGTTGGGCTTGGGACCACCCTCAAGGCACTTGAGAACTAATTTTCATCTGCGAATAATGTTCTTTTTCTGACAGACTCCTTTTTAAAGGGGTGAAGAGACAAGAAGAGGGAAAATGACTAGTCAGTAAAATTCTCATTTGTGTATAATAACTTCAGGGCACATAGTCAAAGCCCAGAATACTACATTGCAACATGAAGATTGCAATGTCACATTGTGACATCACATCTAATAATTGTCAATGTGATGCGGTGCGAAAACCAACATAAAGCAACTGCAACACGACCTGCTGGATTTTTGGTTGTAGGACACGAGTCACACATGACTATGCCATCATAGACCGCATTGTAACTGTCAAATCACAACTCTAAAATAATCACACGACAAAAAATCACAGACAAATCTTACAAATTTTTTATTTGTCTGAGAGTTGACATCACATGACCAAAGTCGCTGTGTAGCCCTAGCCTAGGTAAAAACAAGTAAAAGCTATAAGCATCAGGCAGGTATACCAAATGTACAAACTGTGCAGTTGCCTAGGGGCCCAGTAGGTAAGGGGGTCCTCTGCTACCTCAAAAACAGCAGAATCCTATTGTCCATTAGATTGCATGTAAGAGGCGGAGGTAATGAATTTCATATCTCACAGTTACTGGTGGATTGTTGAAGAGACATATGGGGGATTCTCTATGATAAGGGGTGCCCTAGATTTGAGAAAAATGGGCAAATAAACCGTTTTTGCATGGTGGAGAAGCAGGGCATTCATTGGGGAAAATTAGGACCCCTGGCAGATTCTCTAAGCTAAGGGTAGAGAGATACCATTATCTATATGTTACTCCATATGGTTCAGCCAATATATTCCGATTTTTCAGATACTGATTTTTTGAGTCTGGAAAAAAACAACAAATTGTGCTTTCAGATCCACCTTTTATGAATAGATCCAGATGATATATTTCATCCAGTATTCATCCTAATTCGCTCTACGCTCCCTATTGTACTAAACTTTTAATTATAAGTCTAAATAATGAGGTAAAAAATGTGACTTATATCTCAGATTTATTAATTGCTGTGACCTCACCATGGCAGAGTTACCACATGTAAAAGATCTGGCGGAAGTTTCTATTAACGAAAGAGCGAGATTGAAGGGTCCTTTTCCGTCATGCAGACCTAAGAGTAAGAAGATGCCCCCAATTGGAGACATCTCAGCGATCAATGTATTTCAGAACCTAGTAGTTCAAGATGTGACTGAATTGAACATCACAGGTAGAGCCTCAAATCTAACGGGAAGTGAAAACCATGCCCTGTTGTCCCTGGAAAAAGACAAAAGCATTATAATCAAGGCATCGGATAAAGAAGGGAACATATTCATCTTTGACAGAGAAAATGACATTGAAATGTGTGACAACATCCGGAAGGACCGGGACAATTATGAAATCCTTAAAGAAGATCCTACTAAAAAATTTAAAGGAGAACTTTTTAAAATGTTAAATTATGCAAAAGAGAAGAAATTCATTGACTTGAAAGAATATAGATTCATGGCTATAGAGAAACCACAGACCCCCACATTCTATGCCATGCCTAAGATACACAAGGGTTTAACCCCCCTTAAAGGTCGACCAATTGTGTCTGGCATAGGCGGATTGGCACAGAACGGGGGCGTCTATATGGACAGAGTCCTGAGAGGTTTTGTTGAAGCATTATCATCCTATACTAGGGACACTATGGACCTTCTGTCTAAAATAGATGATCTCACCTTAAAATACGATATGATAGTCTTGGCACAGCTATGGCCATTTCCTGTGCACCTACATATGCCAATTTGTTCCTGGGTTGGTGGGAGGGGACATTGATCTTTACTGATGACCGGCACCATTTGAATGACCCCATAACTATGTGGTCCCGCTACATAGACAATATTTTCGTACTATGGGCAGGACACATAGTAGATTTTGAACAATTCGTGATAAATCAAAATCATAATAGACTAAACCTAAAGTTTACCTTTGAATTAAGTTTGGACGAATTACCCTTTCTTGATGTATTAATATCAAAATATGGGAAGGGAGGCTTAAAAACTACAGTATATAGAAAGCCTACATCCACAAATAGCCTCCAGAGGTGGGATAGTTGCCACCTGAACCTCTCACACGGCCCCTAGAAATCAGAGATTTTATGAACTGTAGCTCTTAAAACTTGGGTTATAAAATCACTTGCCCATGTCCTTTGGACTATATAGGCAAAACCACAAGAGAGTGGAGATGCAGAGTTTTGGAGAACCTGGGTGATGTGGAATATAATAGAGATAAACTTGTAGCACGTCATGGACTCATGTAAATAGATTCCATAATGGAGATCCAAAATGTTTGAAATTTAGAGCCATAGAACTGATACACCCAAATTTGAGAGGGGGGGATTTGGATTGAGTGGTCCTGCAGAGAGAATCACGTTGGATCTTTAAATTAGACTCTACAATGCCCAAAGGCTTAAATGAACATCAACATTTTGCCTGTTTCCTTTAGAAAATATTTTTCTTTATATTGCTTTGTGGGCAATCAGTTTTTTTTTTTTCTTTTCCTTGAAATATAGGAAAACATCCAATGTTCCATGTTCCATATTGGAATATTGGATGTTTTAATGGAATGTTAAATTTAATAAAATTTGAATATGTTACTTTAGTCGAATATGCCTTAAAAAGTTCAGATTAAAGTTAGTGGAATGGAATTATGGGGCAATTATAGGGTTACTACATACCCTGGTCTTTCTGTCAATAAATACCCATTTAATATGTATTATCCCTTGTTCACACTTAAAATTAGGACGTACAGAGATGTTTCGGATAAAACTGACTAAACCTCCCCACTGCAGTACTCATCTCTTTAAAATCTTCGAGTGACACACAACCTATCACCACGAATGGAAATCTCTACTTTTTCCATTTCTTCTCAGGTTCCGTGTATTCTAGCGATTGCGCATGCGCACCCAATTCTTAGTCGGAACCGCTATTGAGTATTTTGTTAGCAACGTGTCACGAAGGACATGTGCAGCGGGGCAGCATCAAATGACCCTGGCTGCTACAAACTAGACGTCGGAGGCATCTACATACTGCCAGCCAATGAGCATGTCCGTTTGCTTTACACACCCCTTTTTGTTATAGGGGTGTGTATTAACCCCTTCCCGTCGTAAAAAAATTTCAGATTTTAATTTTTTCCTCCCCACATTCCAAAAGCCATAACGTTTTCATATTTCTGTCGATATAGTCCTACGAGGGCTTGATTTTTGCGGAACGAGTTGTAGTTGTTCGTAGCGCCATTTATGTGCCATATAATGTACTAGGAAATGGGAAAAAATTATGGGGTAGAAAATGAAAAAAAACAGCGATTCCTCTATTGTTTTTTGCGGTTCGTTTTTACGGAATTCACTGTGCAATTAAAACAACATGTTAACTTTATTCTGCGGGTCAATACGATTACGGCGATACCAAATGTATATAGTTTTTTCTATGTTTTACTGCTTTTTCAAGAAAAAAACAAAGTGTAAAAAATAAAATGTATTTTGTGTCGCCAAATTCTGAGAGCCATAACTTTTTTATTTTTCCGTCGATGAAGTGGTATGAGAGCTTCTTTTTTGGAGGATAAGCTGTAGTTTTTGGGTTACATGCGACGTTTGATCACTTTTTATTCCATTTTTTGTGGGAGATGAGGTGACCAAAAAAATAGCGATTCTAGCATTTAAATTTTTTTTTACGGCGTACACCTTGCATATTGTAATAGTTCAGACTTTTACGATGCGGCGATACCAATTATGTTTATTTTTTATTTTTTTACAAGGGTCTAGGGGGAAAATGGGAAAAGGTGTTTTTTTTTTACTTTTAAGGCTATGTTCACACGGAGTATTTTGGGGGAGGAATAGCTGCCTCAAAATTCCGTTTGGAACTTTGAGGCAGATATTCCTCTCCCTGCACGCCGATTTTCGCGGCAATTATCGCACCGTTTTTCGCCCGCGGCCATTGAGCGCCGCGGGCATAAAACAGCGAGAAATACGCTTTCTCCTGCCTCCCATTGAAGTCAATGGGAGGTCGGAGGCGGAAGCGCCCGAAGATAGGGCATGTCGCTTCTTTTTCCCGCAAGGCAGTTTTACTGCTCGCGGGAAAAAGACGCCGACGCCTCCCATTGAAATCAATGGGAGGCGTTCTCGGGCCGTTTCTGCCGAGTTTTGCGACGCGGTTTCCGCGTCAAAAAACTCGGCAAAATACCCCGTGTGAACATAGCCTAATATTGTTTTTTTACATAAAATTATTTATTTTACGAATTGTAACTTTTTTTATTAGTCCCCCTAGTGGACTTCAACCAGAGATTGTTGGATCGCCTGCACCATATACTGCAATACTAATGTATTGCAGTATATTTTCTTTCTGACAGGCTTTCATTAAGCCCTGCCAGAAGCTTAATATAAACCTGTCAGAAATATGGCGGACCTGGCAGATCTGAGGCCGAACCCACTCGTTACTGTGAAGTGTCGGCTGTAACATACAGCCAACACCCACATTGTATGGAGCGGGCTTACTCCGTGAGCCCGCTCCATACTTCCCCTACCTGGCTATGACGTAGCCATACGTCAAATGTCGGGAAGGGGTTAAGGGGAGGGATACAAACTGGCTTTAAAAAAACAACATAAATACATGCCTCAGACGCTCGATACGCGTGCACGGGGTGGAACATTTGTTGTTGAACTCTGCCATGGTTCTTTGCCATTGCACCTTGAAACTGGGAGCCACCACCCGGAACATGCTTTATAATGACCACCCTAAAACGCCTAATCTCCCCTGATGATTCCAAAGCCTGGAGGAAACGCAAGAATCCTCTGACCTAGGAGTGTTAATGGGATTTCCCTAAACAAATCGACTATATTGAGAGCCATCTACAACAGAAACGGGTAGGGGGGGGGGCTATCATATAAAACCCCGATGCAACTACAGTCCTAAATAATGCTGTCTATAAATGTAATATGGGAACCCGAAAAATATGAGATATAATATACAATCCTTAAATTGTATTTATTGTATTTTGTGGCAATACATCATTTTACACTGTAAGAGCAACCCATGAAGAGCCTATAAACTGAAACCCCTCATAGCTTCCTACTACAGAGGATGCAGTTACAATTGCAGTTTTTCATTTTTGTCTACTATGCATGTATTTTGTAATAACTATCTTATTTTTCGGACTACAAGACGCCAGACAACAGAAAATATTTTTTAATATTTTACCACGTTTACAAAGAAAAAACTATTTGTTAAAAAAAATAAATTGTTCTATAATTTTAATTATTTTAAAATTAAATAATTTTTAAAGAAATTTTAAAATTAAATAATTTTTGTTAGCGCTAACGTGACCAAAAAACAACAATTCTGATGTTTTAAATTTTACTTTTTTACTCCGTTCACCATGCGAATTAAATAATGGTATAATGTAATAGTTCAGACTTTTACGGACGCAGCGATAACAATTTTTTACATTGTGCTTGGGGAATAATGAGAAAAGGTTTTTTTTTTTTTTTTACTTTTAATGTATATATATTTTTTTCCACTCCTGAAAATTTATCTAACATTTTTTTTTTACATATCTTATTAGTTCCCCTTGGGGACTTGTACCAGCGATTGTTAGATTGCTGGTACAATACACTGCAGCACATGGATGAGTTATGGAAACAGTGTAACTCGCTGAGCTATGCTGTTTCTGTAACTCCCATAGTAGTGAATGGTAGATGGGGAAACAGCGTAGCTCGCATGCTACGTTGCTTCTGAAATCATTAAGTGGACGGGAGAGCACATAAAGCTAGAACGGGGTTTAGGGGCCCCGTTCTAGAGATAGGTGTGGGTTCCAGAGGTGGGACCCGCATCTATCTGACATTTATGACAGATCCACATCCTGTGGATCTGTCATAAATGTCCTTCATGGAAAAACCCCAATAAATTCGGTGGTCGCTATTGACTGCACGCATTTAGCTAGTTAAATGGCCAGGAACAGCATGATCACTGTTCATGGCCATTAGAGAAGCGTGTCAGCTGTAAAACACAGCTGACACCTGTGTCACAAAGGGTCTGTGGACCCACTGGGCCGTACCGCCGTGGCGGTAAGGCAGCTGGCCAACAGGGAGCAGGTGATAGTCTATAGTTCTTATAGGTACCTGTGGCAGCTCAGACAGCGGCATGGCAGGCTCGGCTTGGACTAAGTAGCAGGCGGACGTCAGGGGATGTGAAGCAGGTCAGACGACACGCCACCACACGACTTTGGCACGGCTCCGTGCTAAACCAGGAAGGTATGGATTGCTAGGAACAGGAACTGGAAACAAGTATAGGTACAGGGACAGGGACTGGAACAGGAAACAACTAGGAGGCCATCACATAGACAAACTTAGGAAACACAACAACGCTCAGGCATAGAACTAGGGGGCTGGACCCCTCTTATAGTCCAGGGTACTCACGGGTCAAAGTTCGTCCATGAGGTCCGATGCGCGCGCTGCCCCTTTAAGATCCTACGGGATCCGGCAGAGGTGAGTAGATACGAGTCGTGGCTGCGGCTGTTAGGGGGAGGTTGGAGCTGACAGCCCGCAGCCACGGACATTACAACCTGCCGTACATCATCCCCTCCCGTGCCGGAACGTCATGGGTCGCAAAGGGGTTAAGTAAGAAGCGGACAGGGGCCCCGGCGCAGTCCCTTGTCTTCCAACTATAAGACGCAGGGACTTTTTAGCAAGATTTATTCTTGCTAAAAACTGCGTCTTATAGTCCGAAAAATACGGTATTCTATATTGTGCTCAGGTAACCGTTATATTTTATTACAAACTCCAGTGATGTTTTTTCTGTGGTTTATTCAGAAGCAAATTCGATGATGTGTATTTGGGCAGCTTAAAATCACTTGTGGTATGAAATATTGATTATTTCCATAGGTGACCCAATTCTGGCTACATATTTGTATTGATTGTTACAAAGGTGTAATTATAGACTTCCTAATTAAAGTGAATAATTGTGCTATGTCTATTGGAGGGCCTGAGGGGGCGGAGCATGACACAGATATTCTGTTTGGAGCACTTCGGATCCCTGTGTCATGTACCACCCCCCTCAAACCCTGCACTGGATATAACTCAGTGAATTAGTTGAACCCCTTCCCTCCACAGCCATTTTTAGGATTTACATCTTAGCTTCCCCCCTTTCCTTCTATTTGCCATAACTTTTTTATTTTTCCGACGATATAGCCGTATGAGGGCTCATTTATTGTCGAACAAGTTTCAGTTTTTCAAGGCACCATTTATTGTACCATGTACTGTACGTGCGGTAAAAAATATATATATACACACACACACATATATATATATATATATATATATATATATATATATATATAACGTACACATAATTGAGATGCTGGATTGATTCTGACATTAGGGAATTTGGGATTGTGGCTCCCGGCTGGATCTTTATTTTAATTCATGTATTTTCAATGAGCAACATCTGAAATAACCAACCCAGACAGGGATGAGTGTTCTTGGTAGTCTGCAGTATAATTGAGACATTACACATGAATAGGGTCGTTTGACATATGTGTCCTGACAATCCTCAGCTGAGTACTTGCTCCCACTTGATGAATAACTCCCATTATCTTTTTTGTGATAACACTCCTTGTAAAGTGTCTTGAGAACAGGCAGAGCCGCTATAATGTACTTTCCTGTTAATACATCACTTTCCAAGAAGTGTTATCACAGGAAACTAGTACAAAAAGTGATGTACTGCTTTCCAAATACAAGTAAGGTTTTTCATCTCCACGGCACATGATAGATTTATTTGTTTGCAGAGTTTGATAAAAAAAAAAAAACACTGCGGATATTTCTTCTGTTCTCAGCTCTCAGTGCAGTTTTTTTTTTAAGTGCAAAATTTATGTGGACCCGGGCCCTAGAGTATATACAGGGGGGGGGGCAGCAATTATTGTAGTATATGCTGTCTTTAGGGAGCTGCCAACAGAAAGATGGTTGACCTAGGTGGACCCTTGCCATGTCTACCTCAACAAAAAAAAACATTTATTGTGCCAATGCTTCTGAAATAATCAAAATAAAGCAACTTTGCAAATAGTCTTGATTAAAAAATTCCTCCCGTTTTTGTGTATACAGGTTTTATGCACACATGTATGTGTCTCCATGGTAACAGACTACAAACCAACGCTGTGTGGTTTGATTCTGCAGTCATACTCGCGTCCATCTATCCCCTACTTTTTGATATCCTACCAAAAGTATGACTGCAGGTTCAAATACACAAGGTTTTTTAGTTGTGCTTTGTATTTTTGGAGACACAGGGTTTGTCTGAAGAGACAAAAAGAGCTGTAGATACAAAATGGTGGGACATTTTTAGTCAAGACGAGTTACAAAGTTGCTTCATTTTTCATTTTAGGTGAAAAAAATTAAAAAAGTGGTTGTGATTGTGGACATACCCTTTGTAGATGTATATTCACCAGTTATCACAATTATACAGTTTACATACTGATATCATCTAAATAAAATGTTGAGTAACTTGTACATATATTACATTACTTATCCTGTACTGATCTGGAGTTGCATCCCATATTATACTCCAGAGCTGCACTCACTATTCTGCTGGTGGAGTCACTGTGTACATACATTATTTCTCTTTTACTGATCCTGAATTACATCCTGTATTATACTCCGGAGCTGCACTCACTATTCTGCTAGTGGAGTCACTGTGTAAATACATTACATTACTTATCCTGTACTGATCCTGAGTTACATCCTGTATTATACTCCAGAGCTGTGCTCACTATTCTGCTAGTGGAGTCACTGTGTAAATACATTACATTACTTATCTTGTACTGATCCTGAGTCACTACCTGTATTATACTCTAGAGCTTCACTCACTATTCTGCTGGTGTAGTCACTGTGTACATACATTACATTACTTATCCTGTACTGATCCTGAGTTGCAGCCTATATTACACTCCAGAGCTGCACTCACTATTCTGCTAGTGGAGTTACAGTGTACATACATTACTTATCCTGTACTGATCTGGAGTTGCATCCTGTATTATACTCCAGAGCTGCACTTACTATTCTGATGGTGGAGTCACTGTGTACATACATTATTTATCTTTTGCTGATCCTGAATTACATCCTGTATTATACTCCGGAGCTGCACTCACTATTCTGCTAGTGGAGTCACTGTGTACATACATTACATTACATATCTTGTACTGTTCCTGCGTTACATCCTGTATTATACTCCAGAGCTGCACTCATTATTCTGCTGGTGTAGTCACTGTGTACATACATTACATTACATATCTTGTACTGTTCCTGCGTTACATCCTGTATTATACTCCAGAGCTGCACTCATTATTCTGCTGGTGTAGTCACTGTGTACATACATTACATTACTTATCCTGTACTGATCCTGAGTTACAGCCTATATTATACTCCAGAGCTGCACTCACTATTCTGATGGTGGAATCACTGTGTACATACATTACATTACTTATCCTGCACTGATCTGGAGTTGCATCCTGTATTATACTCCAGAGCTGCACTTACTATTCTGCTGGTGGAGTCGCTGTGTACATACAAAACATTACTTATCTTGTACTGATCCTGAGTTACATCCTGTATTATACTCCAGAACTGCACTCCCTATTCTGCTGGTGGAGTCACTGTGTACATACATTACATTACTCATCCTGTACTGATCCTGAGTTACATCCTGTATTATACTCTAGAGCTGCACTCACTATTCTGCTGGTGGAGTCACTGTGTACATACATGACATGACCTATCTTTTACTGATCCTGAGTTACATCCTGTATTACACTTCAGAGCTGTATTCACAATTCAGCTTGTTGTCATTAGAAACTTGTTGTCAGACACACATTATTAAAAGTTTAGTCTGAGCTCCTATAAAGCATTGGGGCAGCATTTCTCCTAATTAAATTACTGTACTGTACCTGGTTTAAAGAGGACATTTCCCAGAATGCATATCACCAGAACAATCTCTGAGCAGACATTAAAAAATGCTGTGAGATTTCAATTCTGAAGCCAGTAGAATTATGAATGCAGCTCTGGAGTATAATACAGTCGGTAACTCTGGATCAGTACAAGATATGTAATGTAATGGATTTACAAAATGACACAACTTTTTATTTAGATCATTTTTTTAATGTAAATTGTACAAAGGTGGACAAACCCTTTTCATTTTATAACCTATATATCTTACACATTTATGTACGCCCTAAATAACTCCGCTATTAAAACCCATGAAGAACCAGCGGTATCTCCAGCAATTTAATATAGATAAGTGTTTTTGAAACACAGCATAAAAATCGGGGTGACAAGTTTTTTGTTATTATCACAATCCTTAAACTGCTCGACTTTGAGCAGAAAGAAGCCATCTCCGGAGGACAGACAGGCTGATCTCACTAAACAGTCATTTATCTCGTCACGCTTCAATATATAAAACTGTTTGTATCCTGTTTTGTTTTGGCTCCAGGCGAGCGTCATTTAGGAAAGTGTGTAACTTGATTGTCTTCCTATGGGGTATCTGCAGACTGCGGTATTTTTGTTTATTATGTCTGGATATGTTTCAGCGTATCCATCAGAATTTATGTTTACTTGTCTATTATAACTCCCTGTGTGCAGCGGTAATTTAGATACTGTATGGATCAATTTTATCTGGAGAAAAACTCAGTAAGATTCCGCTAAGGGTTTGTTTACATTTGCATTCGGCTTTCCATCCATAACGCCGTCCGTCATCTTAACTGCAAAAATAGCGTTGCTTGCAGCACCATTTTCCCCGTAAAATTTGACGTTATCTGCAATGGAGACGCAGTAAGTAAACCAAGACGCAGTGCCAGATACAGATGTAGCTGTATTTATCTTGACAATTAATGCATTAAATACACAGTGGCGAGATCCTTTATCTTGACTTTTTCAATGACATTTGTTGTGTGATGTCATGCTGCAGAAAGTTATGTGTCAAGATAAAGATGGCTACATCCGTAGATCATGATAAAGTTACAGGTTGATCAATTTTTTTTACTCCCATTGTCTAAGACCACGTAGCAGATTCAGTAATATTTTACAGGGAAATTTTTCCCCGTCAAAACAACAGTCATCTTGGCGGAACCTGACTGACCCCACTGTAAGTCAGTGGGGTTAGTCAGGTGCCGGGGGGTCCATCAGGCTATGCTCAAATCTGCGGCAGATGCTCCGTTTGGATCCTTAGTTGCAGATTTCGTCATATTTGATAGGTAAAATAATGCTGCATACATTGCTATTTTTCCAGCCAAAATGATGGACACCGCGACCGAATGGCGTACAATAGGGTATGTCGAGGGCTGGTAGTATCCATCATTAATCAGTAAATAAATGTGAACGGAGCCTTATTATCAGTCGGTCAGGTTTCCATCAGCTATCCGTTTTTTTACTGAATAGAAAAGTGCATCATGCAACTCTATTTTGACCTTCAAAAAGCAACGGAAACCTGACAGGTAAGAACTAACCCAAGTGTGAATCCAGACTTACAGATAAGCAAATATTTGTCGCATGATTCGAAGGCCATTAAGATGCTAGTTTTAAGAGTGAACAAATTGATTTTGGCAGGCTTGTGATATGCTTTTTGGCAAATTTAGGAGAATCAGGCGAATCAATCCTTTTATTGCATTCTATGGACTGGCGAATATACAAATTGATGGAGAACCAATTTGCTCAGCTCTCGTTAAAATATTTAGGGTATGTCCATCCATGAGAATATTTTGTAATCATTATATATACAATTAATCGACGTTAACAGTGAAGTCACTGTGTAAATAGATACCTATCCTGTGCTGATTACAGTCTGTAGTAGACTGCAGAGCTGCATTCACACTTTTATAGGTGTCGGAGCTGAAATCTACCAGCATTCTTTGCTGGTTCAATCTCTTCACAGAGCTGTTCTCTGTGCACCAGGATCTGCAGGGGGTGTAGCTCATGAGACGGGGCACCAAGCCACTCTGCCATGGCCAGGTTATTTAGATAGAAGCCTTGCTACGACACTCGGCACTGTACAATTATCTGATGTAGGAAAAAACAAACTGTCCCACTGCATTATGGAAGCTTAGCTGAGCTTTTAAGGGGGTGTCTGTCAACAAGGTTGTTGACTGTTTCCAATACCAACCAGCAGAATTGTGAATGTAGCTGTACTATAATATAAGCCGTAACTCAGGATCAGTACAAGAGTCTTTACTGGGAGCTCAACCTGTATAGTCATCATCTATAAGAAAAAGTAACACCACAAGCTCTATGGCACTATCTCACATTCCATAAACTATGATCCACTCCTGACCCCGTGCACCCACACATGGCCATCCATAGGCTTTTGAGCCTAATTGAAAAGCCAGACCTACTATTTTATTTTCTGGATCCACAGACTTCCTCCAATAAGGACATCACTGATAAATTATTTAATCTCAGGTCAGATACTGAATAATTATTTTGTCTAACCACCAGTTGCTTGAATTTTTTGCAAAGCATTTTGTGCTGTAGTGGACAGTAATCGTTTTTTTTGTTGCTGTCTCTTCTACTGTTGCTTGGAACCTCTGTGATCTCTATGCTACTACTCAGTAAACCTGTCATAGCTAAATCGCATGAATGAACAGGTCACTGTCCTCTACAAGATCAGCACACTCCTCTCCTGCTGCTGTCAGTATTCCCATTATTCAATGGTCGATACATTGGGGGAGAATTATTAAGCTTGCTGCGCCTCTGTTCATCTAGTCGTGTAACAGTGGCGCACGTTACTTGCATGTCATATATTGTCACAGTGTGCCAGATTCTTTTTTGGCCCATGCTCACAGGGTAGTTCGTTTTTGTAGAAAATGTTCGTGGTTTTGTCTAGTGCTAGATTGCAACACGTTTCAACCATTTTTTAGACTGTTTCTGGCACAAATATTTGTCACAAACCTATCCAGCAACAAGATGGTTTAAAGTTAGACCGAAGTGCCTAAAGTTGCGCCAAATTTATCATTCAGTATGAGCCACTTAGAATTAGACTAGATGTGCCAAATTTTTCTAAGCTGTCTAAATTTAAGACCCTATTAGTATTCTATCCCTAGTAACTTCATGGCACTGACTTTATCCCATGTAAACCTGTCATAATTAACTTAGTCACATGAATGGACAGGTCACTTTCTCCCACAAGATCAGCACATTGTTCTGCTGCTGCTATCACCATTCCAATCATTCGATGGTCTTTACATTGTTTTATCTTTACTAACTTCAGGGCACTGACTTTATCACATGTAAACCTCTCATAACTAAATTAGTCACATGAATGGACAGATCACTGTGTCCTACAAGATCAGAACACGCCTCTCCTGCTGCTGTCACCACTCCAATGATCCAGTACACTAGATGTTGTTTCATAACTTGCTAAATTAATGGAACGTGCCACTTCCACATGTAGACGTGGCATGACTAACTTAATCACATAAATCGATTCCTATAATCTAATTGGCCACGCTGTGTTCTAACCCCGCCCACTTCATGACACTATCCCTGTCACATGTAGCGCTGTCCTCAATAATATGTGGGAACAAGTCACTGCTACTCATATGGTCAACACACTCATCTCAATGGCAACAGCATAACAGTAACAAAAAAGGACATACCTACTGTGAGTTCAGAGTTCAGAGAACCGGACTTGAAAGGGGTGGGGCTTTTACAAATTTGCATAAAATTATTAATTTGGGGATATTCTTGGGCGTAGCAGGTATGGACTTAAATGTCCTGACATCTGGGATCTTGAGAAGTATGTGTATTGCCAAATTTTATAAATGAAATGGTAAGATAGATTCCACCTAATAACTTTGTTTTTATTTTTCCAGGTAACTATGGAGAAAGGGGCATGGAAGCTTTCAAGGACATGTCCGCCAAGGATGGGGTCTGCATCGCTCATTCATACAAGATTTACAGTAATGCTGGAGAACAGAACTTTGATAAATTATTAAAAAAATTGCAGAGTCATCTTCCCAAAGCGAGAGTTGTGGTCTGTTTTTGTGAAGGAATGACTGTCCGTGGACTTTTAATGGCTATGAGGCGCCAGGGGTTAATCGGGGAGTTCCTTCTTCTGGGCAGGTAGGTGACCTCTTCTTATAATTGTATTGCCTTGTATTTTGGGTTTCTGGGTCTGATACTCAGAAGTTCTCTTTCAGAATATCATCGTTTATCAAGCTTTGTATTCAGATGTAGAATGTATTAAACTGTTTTAGGATTGTGTCCTGCGGCGTACATTGAAAAGATGAGGCCCCATAACAAAGATCAAAATGGGTTTCCCAATATGGTGTCGGTTATGTTACGCAGCATGGAAGGGCTGGAGTTTGTTAAACCCTCTGTGCACCATCCAAAACCTTACAGCCATTTCTCCACCCCTATGTTGGCTAACAATGCATTTCCTTTGTAGAGGGGAATCCTGCGTATGTTTTTGCCACCCAAAGGGGATGTGACGAACCAGGACCGGACCCCTCTTACTAAGGGCCCCATAGAAGCCGCATGATCTGTCTCTATAACAAGTACGCCATTGTTTGTGTCGGGTATGCAGCCTGCACAGTGTTATATAATCATGTTTAGAGGGTATCCACTACAAAAAGTGATTATTCTTTTTAGATTTTTTTAGGGGGGTTGAGGATCCATTGCAACTTTTGGACGCTGTATCGCAACGTTTTCTATAGGGGAACAAGTTGTAAATGACTTGAAACAATTGCAAGATTTCCAACCTTGTGATAATTCTTGCAATTGTCACACAACTTTTCCCCCCAAAGGGACACACTGAGGTCACACGACCTAGCATAAATCACATCCATACTGTAGGTTTCATAGAGGTAAGATAGGCAAATGTGAACCATTCCGGGTTCATACTGGTTGTTACGATCTGTGAGTATGTGGACCCACTGGGCCGCACCGCCGTAGCGAGGTAGCAGCTGGCCAAACAACAGTGTACCAAGTCAATATAAAGTCCAATCACAATGGTACCTGTAATAGTCTAGACAGTAGCAGCAGCTTATACACAGATGGGACCTTGGCGGCAGGTGATGCAAAACATAGCATATGACACCAGATGTGGTGTAAGTCAACAGGCATAGTAGATGGCACAACACGACTCCAACACTAGAGATGGCACAGGAACAAATACAACACGGGATACAGAATATGGGTAGCAGGGCACGGGAACACAGGGAACAGGATACGACTAAGGGACCATTTGGAAGACTAACAGAGGAATACAAACAATGCTCAGGCAAGGAATGAAGGGGCAGGGGCCCTTTTATAGTCCAGGGTGATTATGGCTAATAAGAACCATATTTTCATGTGCGCGCTTGCCCTTTAAGGCCGGGCACGAGTGTGCGAGCGCAGCCTACGGGACACTGCATAGCGGAGCGGAAGTGAGTGCTGGCATCTCCTGGGGAGGGGAGATGCAGGCCAGTAATCACAGATCCATGGCCGCGGCTGTCGAGGTGTGAGTCTGAACGATGGTCCGCGACCGTGGATGTTACACTGGTGAGTGGTCGTTTTGCTCTCCTTTAGTATTTTGCACCATTTAATAGCACCAAAAAGGCACACATGTAGGGCAGAGGCTAATACTCATCCCCACTTCTCAGCCTTAATAAGACAATAGTCTCTGCGTCAAGAAACCTTCCAGAACTTCTGGATCAGATCATAGAACGGTTTCAAAAGTATACATACCCTTTCAAAAAACAATTTCTTTATTGCAGTGCAAATAAATAATAAATGGAGCAATGTTGCAAATAATCTTGCTTTAAAAGTATCCTACAGTTTTGTGTATACAGCTCCTATGCAGACCTATTTGTCACTATGGTTATAGATTACAAACAAACCTTGTGTGGTCTTATCCTTCAGTTACCCACTCAATCTGCTCCTGCTTCTTGCTAACTTACAAACGGAGGTAGAGAAGGCAGATGAAAGAGTATCATGGGGTTAGACTACACAGGGTTTGTGTGCAATCTGAATCAATGGAGATACAGTTAGGTCCAGAATTATTTGGACAGTGACACAAGTTTTGGCATTTTATCTGTTTACCAAAACACATTGAATATACAGTTATATAATGAATATGGGCTTAAAGTGTAGACTCTCAGCTATAATTTGAGGGTATTCACATCCTAATTTGAGGAAGGGTTTAGGAATTACAACTCTTTAATATGTAGCAGCCTCTTTTTCAAGGGACCAAAGGTAATTGGACAATTATCTCAAAAGCTATTTAATGGGCTACATGGGCTATTCCCTCATTAATCCATCATCAATTAAGCAGGTAAAAGGTCTGGAGTCGATTCCAGGTTTGGCATTTGCATTTGGAAGCTGTTGCTGTGAACCCACAACATGAGGTCAAAGGAGCTTCAATGCAGGTGAAACAGACCATCATTAGGCTGAAAAAATGAAATCCATCAGAGAGACAGCACAAATATTAGGAGTGGCCAAATCAACAGTTTTGTACATTCTTGGAAAAAAAGAGCACACTGGTGATCTCGTGAACTCCAAAAGATCTGGAAGTCCATGGAAGACAACAGTGGTAGATAATCGCAGAATTCTTTCCATGGTGAAGAAAAACCCCTTCACAACATCTACCCAAGCGAAGAACACTCTCTTGGAAGTAGGTGTATCAGTATCTAAGTCTACCATAAAGAGAAGACTTCATGACAGCAAATACAGAGTGTTCACCACAAGGTGCAAACCATTAATCGGCCTCAAAAATAGAAAGGCCATATTAGACTTTGCCAAACAACATGTAAAGAAGCTGCCCAGTTCTGGAACAGCATGAAACTAAGATCAACCTGTACCAGAATGATGGGAGGAAGAAAGTATGCAGAAGGCTTGGAAAGGCTCATGCTCCAAAGCCACCACATCCTCTGTAACACATGGTGGGGGCAGTGTGATGGCATGGTGGGGGCAGTGTGATGGCATGGGCTTGCATGTCTGCCAAAGGCACTCGGTCACTAGTGTTTATTGATGATGTGACTGAACACAGAAGCAGTCGGATGAATTCTGGAGTGATGGGAGGAAGAAAGTATGCAGAAGGCTTGGAACGGCTCATGAGACAAAGCACACCACATCCTCTGTAAAACATGGTGGAGGCAGTGTGATGGCATGATGGAGGCAGTGTGATGGCATGGCGGAGGCAGTGTGATGGCATGATGGAGGCAGTGTGATGACATGGTGGAGGCAGTGTGATGGCATGGCGGAGGCAGTGTGATGGCATGGTGGAGGCAGTGTGATGGCATGGTGGGGGCAGTGTGATGGCATGGCGGAGGCAGTGTGATGGCATGGGCATGCATGGCTGCCTGGCACTGGGTCACTACTGTTTATTGATGATGTGACTGAAGACAGAAGCAGCCGGATGAATTCTGAAGTGTTCAGGGATTTACTTTCTGCTCAGATTCATCCACATGCAGCGAGGTTGACTGGATGTCGCTTCACAGGACAGATGGACAATGACCCAAAACATATGGCGAAAACAACCCTGGAGTTTATAAGGCAAAGAAGTGGAATATTCTGCAATGGCCGAGTCACACCAGATCTCAACCTGATCGAGCTGCATTTCACTTGCTTAAGACAAAACTTAAAGAGGCTCTGTCACCAGATTTTGCAACCCCTATCTGCTATTGCAGCAGATCGGCGCTGCAATGTAGATTACAGTAATGTTTTTATTTTTAAAAAACGAGCATTTTTGGCCAAGTTATGACCATTTTCGTATTTATGCAAACGAGGCTTGCAAAAGTACAACTGGGCGTGTTGAAAAGTAAAAGTCCAACTGGGCGTGTATTATGTGCGTACATCGGGGCGTGTTTACTACTTTTACTAGCTGGGCGTTCTGATGAGAAGTATCATCCACTTCTCTTCACAACGCCCAGCTTCTGGCAGTGCAGATCTGTGACGTCACTCACAGGTCCTGCATCGTGACGGCCACATCGGCACCAGAGGCTACAGTTGATTCTGCAGCAGCATCAGCGTTTGCAGGTAAGTAGCTACATCGACTTACCTGCAAACGCCGATGCTGCTGCAGAATCATCTGTAGCCTCTGGTGCCGATGTGTCCTCGCTCGTCTGACACGATGCAGGACCTGTGAGTGACGACACAGCGTGATCTCTTGAGAACACGGCCGTGTCTGCACTGCCAGAAGCTGGGCGTTCTGAAGAGAAGTGGATGATACTTCTATACACAACGCCCAGCTAGTAAAAGTAGTAAACACGCCCCGATGTACGCACATAATACACGCCCAGTTGTACTTTTACTTTTCAACACGCCCAGTTGTACTTTTGCAAGCCTCATTTGCATAAATACGAAAATGGTCATAACTTGGCCAAAAATGCTCGTTTTTTAAAAATAAAAACGTTACTGTAATCTACATTGCAGCGCCGATCTGCTGCAATAGCAGATAGGGTTGCAAAATCTGGTGACAGAGCCTCTTTAAGGCAGAAAGACCCACAAACAAGCAACAACTTGTTTCTGGTAATGTTAATTTGTCCAATTACTTTTGAGCCCCTGTAATGAGGCGGCTGTGTAGAAAAATGGTGGCAATTCCTAAACGTTTCACAGGATATTTTTATTCAACCCCTTGAATTAAACCTGAAAGTCTAAACTTCAATCGCATCTCAGTTGTTTAATTCCAAATCTAATGTGGTGGCAGCAGAGCCCAAATCATGAACATTGTGTCACTGTCCAAATAATTCTGGACCTAACTGTATATATATCTGAATAAATTACTGACCCGGTTATTAAGGGAAAATTCGGCAAGGGGAATGAAGGAGACCCAATCATCTTGACAGTCAGAAATAAAATACCTTAAAGGAACAGTGTCATCACAAATAATTTTTTTATATGTTAAAGATGTTAGTGCTTTAATAAAAACGTTTATTTTCATTTGTGTGTTTGTGTTTTACTGTTTCTTATTTTTACACTTTTTCTTCCCTATGGGGGCTGCCATTTTTTGTTCCATTTCTGTGTGTGTCGATTAACGACACACACAGACATGGAATACGGCAGCCACAGTCCCATAGGGACTGCGAACGGCTCCCGTCCCATTGACTGCCGTGTACGGCGTCTGTGTGGGAACTGCGCATGCGCCGCTCCCACACAGTCCTATTCGAAATTGGCGCCGTCCGGCGCCATTTTCCTGTGGACCGGAAGTCGCGGCCGGACAGTAATATTACTACTTCCGGTCGCGGCTTCCGGACTTGTGCACATGGAACAGCGGCAGCAAAGGGAGCGGACGGGCCGGAGGGAGCCGCGGCGGCAGGAGCAGGTAAGAGATTTCAATGTATGTTAGTGTTTGTGTGTGTTTACTACTGTATGTAAACCTACTACACTGTGGGTTACCTCAAAAAATGGCGACACACAGTGTAGGAGGTTAAACCTTTCAAACCCCTCGTTTATCCCGGCACTAGCCAGGATAAAGGAGGGGGGGATGCTGAGAGCTCACTAGAGCGAGGGCTTTTAACCCAATGTTGCAATGCTGCAATTTTGGGAACTAGCTCCATCTAGTGACCAAAAATGGGTAGTATTATAAATTAGAATTAATTTATAATATTTCCTGACTATTTCCTGACTCGTGAAAAAAATAAAAAAAATTTGAACCATGTTTAATCACCCACACACTAAATGTTTAATTTTTAAAAAAAAACATGTTTTTCTGGCAACACATTCCCTAATGGAGCATTGTAGGTAGAGTGTCCGCTTCAAGATTTGGCATTGGGGCCAGGAGCTTCAAGTTACCCCTGTAAAAATAGACCAGCATAGAGAACCACTGCAACTCTGGTGAACTTATGGTGGTCATGAATTACATGGTCCATACCTTTCAATAGTCCCATTTTTCGTGAGACGGTCTCATGAACCGAGACACAAGGGGACAATTCTTAGTCAACTTTGCATAAAAATATCCATTTCTTGTTTTAGTGACGGCCCTGTGCAGAGCGGGGATGTGACTTAAAATATTCCACGATTTGGGATTTAAATGTTGGGAGTTAAGCATGGTTTTCCATTTATTTTAATGAGCACCATTTAATACCACATTTTTAGTACATTTCCACGTCAAATTTCCACCCTGGTACCCCGCCACCAGTCTTCTACATGCCATGCCGATGCAACAACTAGGCCACTGTGATGCTGCATCCATAGTGACGACATACAGCTGCATCGTCTAATGGCCATGGTACATTATATCCCCATGGATAACATTTCTCTAAGCTGATTGCCTACAGCTATTGGACGATGCAGCCATGTGACACCATACCACTGTGGCCTAGTACTTTACAGACTTTTCTATATATCTTTATAAGGGTTGGAGCTCTGTCATAGTTGTATAAATCTGTATGCAATAAATGCCCCCTAGTGGCAGCTGCAGGTAGACAGAATTTAGTAATTTAACTCTGATGAGGAGTTCCATACATGAAAAAACGAAGCTCCGATCACTGTAAAGCTATATGATGCAGTTTGACTGTGGACGCCCTAATGTTTTGGGCCCTCATGCAGTGCTTGATTGCCCAACTGGTCAGTTTGCTGCAGCCCAGGAGCCTCCACCACCCAGTTCGATCCAGCCCTTCCCAGGGGAAAGGCATAGGAAGAGGGGGATAAGCAGACACCAGACACCTATGGCTCCGCTTATCTCCCACTTTTACAAAGGATCGTGCATGAACATGTCCAACTTTGTTTTCTCCAACAGTAGACACTGGGGGACAGGTTGTGCCTCATACACATTAGATATTTTTGGTAGATCCTTTATATGTTATCCGTGCTTTATACAACACTACTTCTGCTAGAGGTCCAGGGGTCTCCGCTAAGATAGATCCAGCCCTGACTAGAAATATAGCTGAGTAGCTTGAAATGTCCTTTTCTAATATACTGTACGTGTACAGGGCCGCCATCATGGCAGTAGAGGTGGTACTGCTTAGAGGTGGTAGTGCTGTTAAGACCCGAGACCCAAAAATTGCCAATTCTCACTTGTTGCCCAGTACTCCCCCAACAGGATCTGCACTATTGCCCCCTACATTAACAGACAAGCCCTATTTAATAGGCAATAGGGTGCAAAAATAGAACCAATATATTTCATGCAACTGAAAAAGCACATGTCCCAACATTTAGTCTTCTCTACCCCCCTAGTGACACCAAATATGTGGTTTGGGCCCCACAGATTACAGGACTGATGGGTCCCTGTGTGTGGGAATAGTCCTGATGCTGGAAAAGGATTATGGTATCACCCCAGATGTCCAATATGAGTTCACACCAAATGTACACAATAAAGTACAAGAAGGAGGATGAAAAATATAGAAGGCAGCCCAAGGGGCCCTGACCGTTGTTCTGTATGGGGCCCAGATACTTTTGATGGCTGCCCTGTACATGTGAAGGCTGATAAGGCAGTGGTCTCCAACCTGTAGTTCTTAGCTGCTGCAAAATCACATTTCCCAAATTGACATGACAAAGGACAGACAGGGCATGTTGGGAGTTGTAGTTTCTAAACAGCTATAGAGCCAAAGCTTGATGACCAGTGATATAAGGTAACTGTTCGCTTTAATAATCTACATAAATGTAAATATTCAGAGGTTTATGGATCGGGTTGATTCTGTGCTTCTGCGACCGGTTTCTGAGGGATCCCCCATGGGTAATTATTCAATCTAAATTCCATTTTATCTAACGGTATCAACAAACAGAAGAATCGCTCTAAAACCTGATTTAATTAGAGCCAATGAGATTATTCAGTAAGTAGTCAGATTGCCTTTCAGCATGTTAAGTGAATACAGTTACAGTAATTGTGTTAGCCTTCTATGCTGAAAGTTAGGTTCATCCAACAGTCTACAGCTCCTTAAAGGTGAACTCCACATTTAAAAAAAAAACAACTTACGTTAATTAGAATCCGCATAAAATTTAATTATTTTAGTAAACACTTTACTTATATTATACTGTTTTGTAGTTCCAAATTTTTGAACATTTTTGAATTTTGTCAAGGACTCCAATTTCTCATGAAAAAAATTCAATACAATATTGAGACATGCTAGAATAATCCCTTACAGGCTGCAATTTACATCACAGCCACTGGGTGGAAACACATAGACTCATAAAGCATAGACATCTCGTGACAGAGTATCGCAAAATCATGTTTATTTTTAAAGCTGGTCATCTCGCACCAAACATCTCAGGATATATTTAGATAAGAGAAAAGGTAAGGAAGGGCACAGCATAGGGGATACATGTGTGATCGCTGGGGGTCCGACCGCTGTGACCCCCAGCAATAAGGAGAACATGGAACCGAAAGTCCCCTGAAGAGCTCCATGAGAAGCATGGGACTTCCGGGGTCTGGGTCCGGCTTATGTGTCTGGCAGCTCCATAGAAATGAATGGAGCGCTGGTCAGCATGTGCACAAATGCGACCGGCACTCCATTCATTTCTTTGGAGCTTCCGGTCACACAAGCCGGACACAGACCCCGGAAGTCTCATGCTTCTCATGGAGCACTTTGGGGGACTTTCGGTCCCCGGCTCTCACACATGTATCCCCTATCCTGTGGTTAGAGGATGCATGTGTTTTGTGTGTCAACCCCTTAAGTTGCCCATAAACGTTGGATTAACTGGTTCCCAACCGCCCCGCCGGCTGTATATAAACTGTATATAAACGTCCGGCAGTTGAGGTCCTTAAAACCCACGCCATAGTGTATCTGTGGTTTTAGCTGGCAGCCTGAGCAATGGTGCAGCTGAATGTCGGGGGCCCGTCAGTCATTGACTGCTGGGGACTCTGTAGAGAAGATAGAAGCGGTTTTCACTGCGTCTGTCTTCTCTGATTGATTGTACACAGCGCTCAATGAGCGCTGTGTATAGAATAGAAGCAGCGGTAGCGCTGCTGCCTCTATTTGTCCCAGTGATCATGTGTCACTGGTCACATGATCACTAGGATGCCATTAATGAGAAGCTGCTGATGGGTCTATTTAGACACAACAAAGCCCTATTAGTGACTATAGTCACTATAAGAGGGCTGATTTCCCCTGTAACTGGGGCTGCCATGCACACGTTGCGTATTTTGCTACGGAAAATACACGGTAAAACCGCAGGAAACCGCAACAAATCTGCAGCAAAAAAATGCCCCTGACCAAATTACCCTGAAATACACATGGAATATATAAAAATTTACAGTAGACAATGATGATCACGAAAAACAAGTCTATTTTAGGGTAAAACTATATTATTATTTGAAAAAATTAGCTGAAAATTAAAAAGCATATTTTTTTACTATTATTTTCATAATATAAGCCTGAAAATGCCAAAATTGCAAAAAGGATGTGAATGAAAAAAATAAAATAAACTTAGATTGTCAACAAAAAAAATAAATCTCAAAAACAACTTTGTTAGCCCAACAAATAAAAAAGTTATAGCCGTTTAACTAATGTGCTAAAAATGGCTAAACGGTGTCTGGTCCTGAAGCCTCAAAATAAGCCGGTTAAAGGGGTTCTATGCTTTAGACAATCCCAACTTGTTCAAAAGGGTAACTCAGCAACAATTAGATCACAAAGTGTCCCCCTGCAGGGATGCCCAGCGATCAGCTGTAATTTGTAATGAAACCTGGCAGTAAGTGTTCAATTTCCCTGCAGCACCACTACAGGGGAAATAAAGCATTACACGGTGTTCATTCATATCAATAGGTTGCCTGCAGGACAGATTATCCAGAGCGAAAGACGCTTGTAGCCGCTCTTCACTCTGGCGAAGAGATGTGGATCCTGAAAAGGGGACCCCTCTATTAACTCAGAACTGCCTAAAAGGGTGTATGAAAGTAGGTTTTCTAAACTGGGCAACCCCTTTAAATTTGGATAAACCCACCAATTTCAGCCAACAATTTACTGTATATGGGGGCTACCTAATTTTTCCATGATGTCTGTCATTCGGAGCAAAAAAGGTCAGTAATAGTGTATTCTATAATTTATTTATTTATGACTTTGTATTGGGATTGCACATTAAATTTTTAATATAGCAGATGATATTGAACTCTATAAAGTAATTAACACAGAAAAGGACAGTATTAGGCTATGTTTACACAGGTCAGATTTCACACGGATTCCAGGTCGAAACCTGTATGAAATCTGCCTCCCGTGAATGGGACTAATCCGCATGCGTATCCACTGCATCTCAAACTGCAAATCCACAGCAGAAAACTGATATAAGCCTGTGAAGATAGCCTTAACTTACAAATGGATTTGGATAAGTTGGAGGCTTGGGCAGAGAAGTGGCAAATGTGGGTTAGGCTTCGTTCACATCTGCGTCAGGGCTCTGTTCCGTCGGAGCTTTCCGTCGGAACGGAGCCCTGACACAAACTGAAACTGTAGGTTTCCGTTTCCATCACCATTGATTTCAGTGGTGACGGATTCAGTGCCAATGGTTTTCAAAGTGATGGAAAGGGAAACCTACGTTTTGAGTTTGTGTCAGTCAGGGCCCCGTTCCGACGGAAAGCTCAGATGGAAAGCTCAGACGTAACGGAGCCCTGACGCAGATGTGAACATAGCCTTAACTCTGATAAATGTAATGTTGTAGAAGGGAAATACAGGTCACCATTACATACTAAATGGGAAAAGACTTGGTAATACTGACATAAAAAAGGACTTAGGAATTTTAGTTAACAGTAAACTTAACTGAAGCAAACAGCTGCTGCCAAGGCAAATAAGATCATGGTGTGCATCAAAAAGGGCACAGATCCACATGACGAGAACATAGTTCTACCACTATATCCCTAGTACGCACTGGGAATATTGTGTACAGTTTTGGGGACCAGTATATAAGAAAAAGCTTGAGCCGGTTCAAACAAATCAAATTTGGTCCGAATTTCCAAAAAGTTTCGGATTCACCAGAATCTGAAACTTTTGGGTCAACGGCGCACTAATTAGCAAAATGGCCGGCTGCCATTTTGAAGATTAAAAAAAATGAGGAGAGAAAAGCAGCTAAAAAAAATATACCATACTCACCTGGTTTTCCATAGTGACCCGTCCTGAGATGATGTTGTTTTGTCCCATGTGACCGCAGCTGCGACCCTTCCCTAACGGCCTCCTGAGATGACGTTGTTTTGTCTAGCCCATGTCCAACTTGGATACAGTCCTAGAAGACATCAGAGAGTCAGACAGGGCAATCAGTGCACTTTAGATTCACAGCAAATTGAATCTGACCAAATCGAATTGGGCAGCCAATTTGATAGAATCGTCCCCCGAAAATAATTCTGGATGAGTATCTTGAAAGTAATAATATTACAGGTTATGGTTACTAGATTACTGCCGAACATGAGGAAAATTGGCTTCTGCCTCATGGGAGTTTTGCCTTTTTCTGGATCAACATTGATGGAGAATAGTCCAACTGGATGGACTTATGTCTTTTTTTCAACCTTACTAACCATGTTACTGTGATCGGATAGGTTGTATTTGAAGATGCCTGATCCTTTATCCCCCTGGGAGATAAGCGGTATCAGGGGTATCTGAAAGTGGCTTTTTCCCTTCTCCACCCTGAGCACAGCAGATATAAGGATGAATGTTTATAGGGGAGTCAACAGCTAAAATCGAATGTGTTTAGCCAGTCTGGGGTTGTCTCAGTAAAGAAATTGTGGCAAATCACTTCGATAAGCTATTAATGCCCGATTGGTGGAGGGCCCACTGCTGTTACCCCCACAAATCACTGGTACAAAGTTTCAATGGCGCTGGAAAGCACTGTACTACTTTGATCCAATTGGGTGTACTCGGCTGTTGACTATAAGCCATTGTCTATAATGGGATGACAAATCACCCTCCAAAAAAGTCAACAGAAGGCAGCATTGCTGCTAATTTGTTCAAGCTATGGGTGGGAGTCACAGTGGTTGAACCCCCAGCAATCAGACATTGATGACTTATCCTAGTGACATGCCATAAATGCCTTTACTAAGGCAACCCTTGTAAGGCCAGTATCATACGAAGCCAAATTGCAGTATCAGTATGTTTTTGGAAACCGGCGAACCTGGGGGAAACCCACACAAACTCAAGGATAAAATTCAAACTCATGCATATGTTACCCCTTCCCAGATTTTAACCTTGAACCCCACTCCCGGAAGGTAACAGTGCGTCACCATATTGCTTCTCTATAAAGCCGAATACATGTCTAAAACTAAGATAATGGAAACTGACATTCTTTAGTACAGATCGCTATTTCAGCCTTACAACTCTATCATAGGAGATTTGCCCGTCCGTGAATTACCATTGAAGTGAATTTTCAAACTTTCGCTAATTTCTTACTGTTGCCGGAATGCAGTGGTGTCTTGACTGTAAAACTACCTCCCAGCCCTGGGTGGCGCTGTGTTGATAACTGACCTTTTGTGTTATTTATCTTGTCTTTTAAATCTTGTTTATACTGTTAGGTTACATGTCTGGCAGCGGGTGGAGCTAAACTGCTGTCTGTTTCCAAGGGTAACCAGCATAATTTTGAAAGCAACTATGAATGTAAATGGAAAAAACAACATGAAATAACCTAAAATCAATTTAAAAAAAAACACAGCAAAGTATTTACCAAACTTTTAATGTAGATTTAAATGGTTAATTGTGGATTTGAACTTACAGTAGGAAATATTTCAGGAGACAATTCACTTGAGTTACCACCGTACAGTTATGAAGAACACAAATCTATTGGAAATGGATTAAATGCTACAAATGTTTACAGTAATCCCGGGAGCGGAGCAGTCAGCCCGTGATGGAACATTCACTTCTCTAATCTGTTTTCTTAAAGCTCTTTTTAGACAATTGTGCAATTTATTATTTTTCCGTTTTATTCCTTTGCATTTACAGAGCTGCAATTTACTGTGACAATTATGGGAAATGTTGTATGCTACAGAAAATCAGAGATTTGGTGGAAAAGTTGAATTTTTTAGATTTTGAAGTTTAACTAGTAATGTCTTATATTATGTAAATTACATTTCTAACAGGAAAAACATATTTACTTAAGTGTATTCAAAAATATCCAAAATGTGTGGGAATCTTTCAGAAATGATATCATATTCTTTATATCCAAATGTACAATAGGTTTTGCACATTTGAAATATATTATCCGTACAATTTTGAAGTCACACTTTCCTTCTGTATACTGTATAGTTAAATATATTCGACATAGAAAGCATGTATGTATATGTGTGTGCGTGTGTATATATATATATATATATATATATATATAAAACCCCAAGAACATCAATACCACTGACAAGTGAAGTGAATTATGTTATCTCATTACAATTGCGCCTATCAAGGGGGTGGGATATATTAGGTGGCAAGTGAACAGACAGTTCTTGAAGTTGATGTGTTTAAAGCAGGAAAAATGGACAAGCGTAAGAATCTAACCGAATTTGACAAGAGTGAAATTGTGACTGGGTCAGAGCATCTCCAAACAGATGTTCCGGATAAGCAACGGTTAGTACCTACCAAAAGTAGTTCAAGGAAGGATAACTGGTGAACCGGCGACAGGGCGCCCAATGCTCATTGTCCATCTGGTCCGATACCCCATCAGAGTTACTGTCGTAAAATTTAAATTACTGCTGGCTAAAATAAAAATGGTGTTTATGGGGCTGCGTAGCCACAGACTGGTCTAAATGACCATGTTGACGTCTATCTACCACTAAAAGCGCCTACAATGGGCATGTGAGCATTAAAGCAAGGCCATGGAACAATGGAAGAAAGCGTCCAGGTCTGATGAATCACATTTTCTTTTACATCATGTGGACGGCCGACACCCCTTCATGGTACTGGTATTATCTAATGGCAGTGCCCTCTTTCAGCGGGATAATGCCTCTGTCACACTGTAAAACTTGTTCAAGAATGGTTAGAGGAACATGACAATGAGTTCAAGGTGTTGACCTGGTCCTTAAATTTGCCTGAAGACCCCTCTGCCACATCCGAAGCCACCAGTATTATATGCCACATGGTAGGTGGGGGGCCCCATTACAGAATTTGCATTGGGGATCTAGAGCGTCAGATGACACCTATTGGGTGAACTTAACCAGGCAATACAGATCTTTATCCTGAGGAGATCACCAAATGAGCAGAAGTGATGAACAGTCTACTGACACACAAGCCAAGAACATACCTCGCTTCCGTACTATGGTGCGGTTGCAACATAATGTACCCTGAATTTAAAGGCTTAGAGAGAGATATCCATAGTAACCAGGTCTGTACTGGGACTTAAAATCAGCTCTGGCATTTTTAAGCAGACAGGTCCACCGTAAGCCCTACGCAGCCACCAATGTTGGGCTGGAGTACATGGGACCACCTTTCAGTTATACAAGACATGGGGAGATTTATTAAAGCAGGTGTAAATGAAAAGAGGAATAGTTCCTGATAGCCCCAACTCCAACGAATCCACTGCTTTTCCACGAAAATAATGTACATGCTCATTATTCTAGAGGATTTTTTTTTAATATAGTGGCCCACATATAGCCCCCCTGTAGATGGTGCCCCACATATAGCCCCCTGTATATGGTGATATGGTGTCCCACGTATAGCCCCCCAGTAGAAAGTGACTCACATATAGCCTCTCCTGTAGATTGTGGCCCGCATATAGCCCCCCCCCCCCGTAGATAATGCCACTCACTTTTTCCAAAAGTGGAAAAAAAAGACCAAAAAAAACAACTTTACATACTCACCTCGATCCCGTTCCCACATCATCCTATGTCAATGCAGGCCTGCTCTCTTCTGAGCAGGTCTGCTGGGGCTGAACGGCGGCGCTGATTGGCATGGCAGAATGACTTGCTCCATCAATCAGCGCCTTTCAACAACAGCAGCGGTGCGATGACGTCATCGCGCCGCTAGCATCAGTGAAAGGCGTCGATTGGTGGGGAAAGTCTTTCTGCCCTGCCAATCAGCGTCATTGTAAGGCAGATACAATTAGTGCATGATAGGGTGGTGGCAGCTGGTTTCAGTGGCGCTGCCACCCAGGGCCAGTTCCAGCTTTTCTGCTGCCTGAGGCGAAAATTGAAATGGCGCCCCCCAGATCTTGATTAGCATCCCCCTGACTGTTCTACATTACTACCAGCCTTCTCCTTTGCCTTGTACTCCCCTCTACAGGATAGCGGCACTGACCCATGACCCTTTATAGAGTAATAGCATATAGCGTGCACTATTTTAAAAGTTGATTTTAAAGATTTTGCTGCATCTGAAACAAACATACAGGGGAATGTTTGGAAATATTGTCAGGTCATGTATTACTGTATGGTGGCGGTTCAAGGGGTTAAAACTACCAGAAAGGTTCTGATTAAACATACAATGAATTGCAACAATGCCATCTGCTCTACACCACAACCAAGCTCAGTACATATATACAGCACCAGAACAAAGCTCTGTACATATTTACAACACCAGAACAAAGCTTAGTACATATATACAACACCAGAACCAAGCTCAGTACATCTATACAGCCTCAAAACAAAGCTCAGTACATATATACAGCACCAGAACCAACCTCAGTACATAAATACAGCACACAATCCAAGCTCAGTACAAATACATTTCAGTACAGAGATCATTTGCAAAGTCAGGTTAGCAGCTTCCAGTACGACCTGAACAATGGTAATGATATACTGGGAGTTGCTTACACCCCAAAAAATAGTACTCTCCATCATCTGTACAGATCATACAATAATAGTTAGGCTTCCTGCGTCGTGGTTCTGTTCATGGGTTCCGTCAGACCTTTCTGTCAGGGGAACCCACGAGCGGAAACCAAACAGAAACCATAGCTTTCCCTTACAATTATCATTGATTTCAATGGTAACGCTTCCGTATCTAATAGTTTCCGTTTGCCTCCGTTTCGCAAGGTTTCCGTTTTTTGGGCGGAATCAATAGAGTAGTCCACTGTATCCACCTGTAATCTATCACATTTAAGTAACTTAGATGTGATCTATTATAGGTGGATCCTGCGTGTCAGAGACACACAGCACACGCTGACACTGAACCCGTCAGTCCCATGCACCTGACGTGTTCAGGATTCAACGTAAGATACAGCTGCTCTGCATACAGGATACAGAGCAGCTGTATCTCAAAAAGTAAAAAGATTTTTTAATAAAAACTAATTATAAAGTTGCACAAAACACACTGACTGACATTTTATATATAAAAAAAAAAAATCCCCTTCAAAGGGGTACACAGCCTTTAATGCAAACAATCCAATCAAAAGTTGTCCAGTATGACATGTAGCACGTGCAGTTTTACCAAAAGTCGGTGCGGTTTTGAAATAATTGTTAATGTCTGCAAAAAACTCCATGGACATTAACAATCATTTGGAAACTGCGCTGACTCGTGGGAATGCAGCATGGTGACGTGGTTTGCAGCTGTATCGTTGTAAGACAGCAGCTACTATATGTATATACTGTACGGGTATGTTCACACAGGACGGATACGTTGTGGAAAAGCATACAGTGTATATGCCCTGTGCACCGAAGGGAATTACGGCTGAAAAAACACAACAAATTGTGGTGCAGTTTTTCGGCCAGGAATGGCCGCTGCGGAAAACTGAGCAGAAAAAATGGATACCTACAATGGCGACGCTTCCCTCCTACATCCTGCAGCCCTGGGATGATGTTTTATCCCATGTGACCGCTGCAGCCTGCGATTGGCTGCAGCAGCCACATGGATGAAACGTCATCCCAGGAGGACGGCCCTGACAAAAAAAACTGAATTCTGGGTAAGTATAAGGGTATGTGCACACGAGAACTGTCTTTAATTTCTGAAAAGACAGACTGGTTTTAAGGAGAAAACAGCTGCGTCGTTTCAGACGTAAAAGCTCCTCCTTGCATTATGCGAGGCGTCTTTGACTGCCGATCATTTGAGCTGTTCTTCATTGAATTCAATGAAGAACGGCTCAAATTACGTTGCAACGATGTGTCCTGCACTTCTTTGACGAGGCAGTCATTTTACGCGTCGTCGTTTGACAGCTGTCAAACGACGACGCGTAAATGACAGGTCGTCTGCACAGTACATCGGCAAACCCATTCAAATGAATGGGCAGATGTTTGCCGACGTATTGGAGCCGTATTTTCAGGCGTAAAACGAGGCATAATACGCCTCGTTTACACCTGAAAATAGGTCGTGTGAACCCAGCCTAAGATTTACATTTTTCCTGAGTTGCGATTTTTTTGCATCGGAATCAATGCATTTCCGCTACAAAAAATACATCTGCTATTTGTTGCGGGTTTTACTTCCCCATTGAATCAAATGGGGAAAACCAGAAACAAATAAGCAGCGTTTATGCAAATACGATTGACATGCTGCGGATTTAAAAAAACGGACCGCAGGTCAATTTCTGAGCCTTTTTTCCTGCTCATCGTG
Source organism: Rhinoderma darwinii (assembly GCF_050947455.1). Classification (NCBI taxonomy): domain Eukaryota; kingdom Metazoa; phylum Chordata; class Amphibia; order Anura; family Rhinodermatidae; genus Rhinoderma; species Rhinoderma darwinii. Next base: position 20,470,614 of record NC_134688.1, on the reverse strand, counting down.
TGGGTGAGATTTGTTCAAATCTCACCCACTCTGCTGCTACTGCATTAGGGCTCGTCCACACGTAACGGAATTGCTGCGTATTTTCCATCCGGTATTGCGGATGTAAAATACGCAGAATACAGTAGCAGCAAAGTGGGTGAGACTTATCAAAACCTATCCACAGGCTGCGTAAAATTTCTGACAAGAAATTTACCTGCGGTGCGTATTTTTCGTACCGCATCATGTCAATTCCTGCTGTGGAAAGTGGAATGAATTGCAGCAAAATCCGCTCCATTTTCTGCAGCAATTCCAATACGCGTGGAGAAGTCCTTACGCTGCGGATTTAGGGCTTATACACACACACAATGGAATTGCTGCAGAAAATTTCTGCAGCAATTCCGTTTGAAAGTCAAAGGCTTTCCGCTGTGGCAAAAACGCACCATTTCCTGCAGTGTTTGCGGCAGAAAATGGTGCGTAAATTGCTGCGTTATTCACAATGCTGGGAGTTGGAGACGTCTCCTATGTAATACGCAGCAATTCTGCACACTTTCCGTAGCAGGAATTGACATGCTACGGTCTGTAAATTACGCACCAATTTCGGCTCGGAAATTTTACGCAGCGTGTGGATGAGATTTGTTAAACCTTATCCACTATGCTGATACTGTATTCTACTGCGTTTTTACCGGACAAATTTACGGCCGGAAAAACTGTTTTTCAGGAGCGTGTGGACGAGCCCGTACCACAACGAAATCCATTGGTAAAATCTGCAGTATTTAAACTACGAGTAAAATAAATACAACAGCTATAGCGCTCTCCACTTAAAAAAAAATAAAATATATATATATATATATATATATACACACACACACACACGTACACATCAAACACATTATATACACACACTATATACACACACACAAACATCACACACTATATACACACACATGAACACATCACACACTATATATACACATGTACACATCACACACTATATATACACACATGTACACATTACATACACTATATATACACACATGTACACATCACATATACTATATATACACACATGTACACATTACATACACTATATATACACATGTACACATCACATACACTATATATACACACATGTACACATCACATACACTATATATACACATGTACACTTCACATACACTATATATACACACATGTACACATTACATACACTATATATACACACATGTACACATCACATATACTATATATACACACATGTACACATCACATACACTATATATACACATGTACACATCACATACACTATATATACACACATGTACACATCACATACACTATATATACACATGTACACATTACATACACTATATATACACACATGTACACATTACATACACTATATATACACACATGTACACATCACAGACACACAAATATGCACATTACATACACACATTATACACATATAAAGTACACATTGTAAATTCACATTCACTTACTTTTATGTAGGATAATTGTGAAAGGAGTTCAGCAGTTGATGGGGTGAGATTCTTCACTCCACAAGAAGAATGCCTGCAGGCAAACAAACCCTATTTCCCAACTACCCCTAAAGGATAAGAACAATACTTTATTGTGCTACGTATAGCAAAGAGACAGACCACATATATGATTATTAAAATTGTCACTGCCAAAGACCGGACATAGGAGTAAATAGCTGATGCAAGTACAGCGGTGTAACAGTAACCAGCGTGAAAACCGTCATTCCCAGCAATTGTAAGTTAAATTGTCAAAATAATCTTAGCAGTAGGTACGTCTTGAGGCAGGAATTAAAATAAGAAAAGCCCCCCCGACATGTTTCGCTAGCAAGTAGCGTCCTCAGCGGTACATGGGGCTAATGGCGGCGCGGCGAATAAACTACTCCTATTAAGGACATATCTGATGACGTGTACAGGGGGCGTGTCAGGGCAAGTAGCCAGTCCGGCATGCGATAAGTGTCCGGCCATCTGGAAATACAGATGGGCCAATAACGAACTGCGTGAAATAAGCCAATAGTGGGTAAGGGAGGGCGCGTGCGCACTAGTAACAAGTGCGGAGATAGTGTAAATGGCCCATGCCGGGTAAGCGCAGGCGCGCTGGATCTAAAACGAAAGAACCAGCGAGATGCTAACGCATGCGCAGATGAATGATAGAGAGACTTAGGTTAATTGTACTAAATAGCAAGTAGCAAGGACCAGAAAATCTGCGCAGGCGCATATTACAGAGATAGGGACTTAGTGCAAAAGCGACATCCTCCCAAAGACACCACTAGTGAGTATTAAGGAATAATCAGTTTCAGAAAACTAGCACAAGAACCCCTATAAGAGAAGTATACATCGTACAGATAAAAGAAATGAAACAGACAGCCTTAAGGAGAGGTAATAATATCAAGAGAGAAAGAAAGCCGCCATAATTATATGGTCAAGTCATAGATATAACTTATGGGTATAACTTGTGTGGCGTAGTGGAGAACCACTACACCATTATAAAGAGTAAAGACTCAAAAGGTATGTAATGCAGGTTCATTTTTAGGGGTAAATCCACAGAAAGGTTCATGATCCCTGAAATAAAATTCGCTACATATAAACATAACAGTCAGGGGTCATAAATGGGATCACAGAAAAGCACTGAAGGTGAACCCTTTGTTAAGACCAAGCGGGGTCATGGTGTTCAAACGGTGGATCCACCGTGCCTCCTCTTGCAGGAGTCTACGGTCTAGATTACCAGCCCTAGGGCCCAGCTTGATTTGGGTGACACCCCAGAATTGAAGTAATCTAGAGTTACCCCCATGAAACTTATGTGTATGTCTTGAAAGAGTGGTGTCTTCATTATGATTAATGGTGCTGAGGTGTTAGGAAACTCTCCTCCTCAGTTCCTGCATAGTCTTACCAACATATAGTTTAGGACAGGGGCATCTGACTATATATATGACCCCACTACTTTGACAGTTTAGAAAAAGTTTTAGATCATATGATTTACCATCAGTTGGCTTGATGAACCTCTTGACTGTTGGCATCAAGGGGCAAAAAGAACATCTGCCGCAAGGGTGAAATCCTTTCACCGGTGATTTCAGCCAAGTAGATGGAGTATTAGGTGGTGTTGAATAGTGGCTGTGTACCAAGAGATCCCGCAGATTTCTGCCCCTGCAGTAGGTGATGGTTGGATGACAATATTTCATCCACATAGAGGCTGATCTGATCCACTTTTTACGCTTTACCAAAGGTCCATAAGGCTATTCGCCCTATCCCTGGCAGGCCCATTGTGTCGGCAATGATAACCTGACACAGTGGATCAGATCAGCCTCTATGTGGATGAAATATTGTCATCCAACCATCACCTACTGCAGGGGCAGAAATCTGCGGGATCTCTTGGTACACAGCCACTATTCAACACCACCTAATACTCCATCTACTTGGCTGAAATCACCGGTGAAAGGATTTCACCCTTGCGGCAGATGTTCTTTTTGCCCCTTGATGCCAACAGTCAAGCGGTTCATCAAGCCAACTGATGGTAAATCATATGATATAAAACTTTTTCTAAACTGTCAAAGTAGTGGGGTCATATATATAGTCAGATGCCCCTGTCCTAAACTATATGTTGGTAAGACTATGCAGGAACTGAGGAGGAGAGTTTCCTAACACCTCAGCACCATTAATCATAATGAAGACACCACTCTTTCAAGACATACACATAAGTTTCATGGGGGTAACTCTAGATTACTTCAATTCTGGGGTGTCACCCAAATCAAGCTGGGCCCTAGAGCTGGTAATCTAGACCGTAGACTCCTGCAAGAGGAGGCACGGTGGATCCACCGTTTGAACACCATGGCCCCGCTTGGTCTTAACGAAGGGTTCACCTTCAGTGCTTTTCTGTGATCCCATTTATGACCCATGACTGTTATGTTTATATGTAGCAAATTTTATTTCAGGGATCATGAACCTTTCTGTGGATTTACCCCTAAAAATGAACCTGCATTACATACCTTTTGAGTCTTTACTCTTTATAATGGTGTAGTGGTTCTCCACTACGCCACACAAGTTATACCCATAAGTTATATCTATGACTTGACCATATAATTATGGCGGCTTTCTTTCTCTCTTGATATTATTACCTCTCCTTAAGGCTGTCTGTTTCATTTCTTTTATCTGTACGATGTATACTTGATAAGATACCCCATAACTAGGATATTTTAGGCCATATGATGTAGGAATATTTAAGGGGGTTTTCGGTACCCTAAGCATATATTTAGTGTTTACATTCCATGCTGTTGCCACGTTGCAAACCTTCTCGTCAGTGCATTGACGTGTTAAACATGGACAGCCACAGTGGCGACATGCTATACATACTAATGTGTCCCCACTGCCACCAGCAATGAGCTGCGTGGTCGAATGTCTATGTACGAAGCGCATCATGATGCCAAAGTAAACAAGATGTGGTGGGGGAAGAGCGTGGAATACAATGGTAAGTATATCCCATTTTGCAATTTTTACATTTGTGACGAATTATTCCTAGTTGTTGGAAAACCAAATTTGACATTTTCATTTAGGCATTTCAAATGGAGTCTAATTTAGTTTGCTCAATTTATTGTTCTACCATCTTATCTAAGCAAATAATACACTTGGTGGCCACTGGCTCCAGTCATGGCTTCTTTGTCACACAGTGGTTTATAGTTTGTGGTTATATTGTCTCCAATGAGCCTCAGACGCCACCAGAGTACAAAAAAAAAAACAACCGATTACATTTTTGCGTATTATTCCTCGTACATATTATTCCTCATACAATCCTGACGTCAGACGTGCACACCCCCCTTGTGACGTCAGGAAGGTATCTCTGCCCCGATGTGCCATACAGTTCTCTATAGAGTAGCAGGCAGCAGCGGAGCGCAGGGAAGAGAATGTGAGGAGCTCTGATGCTTTCCGGTCTCTAGTATGTGAAAGGTGCTTCACTGGAAGAAGCGCAGGTCTGGCGGCGGCTCCCTTGTACTCTCGCTAGACCTGCACTTCTGCTACTATAGCGCCTTTCACATACTAGAGCCTTATAGGATAAAAAAAAAACACATATTACATTCTTATACCTGAATACACAAAATGCCACCCAACTCTTTACACTCACAAGCGCCTTCATACAATTTTGCATCAAATACTAATCTTCTGTAAAATACATAAAAAATCATGTTTGTGACTAAAAGTCTGACCCAAACAGATGCACAACACATCCGAAACACGAGTGACTAAGGCTTCGTTCACATCTGCATCAGGTTTCCGTTGTGGTGTTCCGTCTCAACTTTCCGTCAGAACGGGACCCTGACTGAATCAAAAGGAAACCATACGTTTCCATTGGCCTCACCTTTGATTTCAATGGTGGCGGATGAGGTGCAAATGGTTTCCGTTTGTCTCAGTTGTGCAAGGGTTCTGTGTTTCGACAGAATCAATACCGTAGTCGACTACGGTAAAATTTTTATAGTTCACTAAAATCAGGGGTACAATCACCACCGTGACAAAAGACCAACGTGCTCTAGTTAAATTATAATTGAAAAAAGTAACTCATCAACTAATTCAATTGCGGACCCTATAGGATGAATTTAGGTCGTTTAGGGCTAGCCGCCTCATGTGACACGCTCAGCCATCAGGCGTCTCACGTCCGTCAAGGCGGAAATAATCAGTGTCCCAATAGCATTGGTGGGCTCAGGGGCAAATGGACCATTGTAAGGACAAATATGACCTTCTGTTCTACAAGCGATCGAAGCAGAAAATTGTTGGTCTCGTATTACTTAATGTATTTTAGTTGATGCAGTAGACAGTATTAATACCTGCATATAAAAATGTATTTAAGCCTCTCCACTTGTTATTTTCGACATTGAAATTAATGGGTCCAATCTCCTGCGCGCAGTGGGTACGACGTTCAATTACTTATTGTCCAGTTTAGCTGAAATTCAGCGTTCTGGGCTGGAAATTGTGTAAGAATAACATTTATCTTTACTATAACGGTAATCTAAGGAAAAAGGGAGACGTCATTCATTGCCATTAAATGTATTTTTGTGAAATTAGCGTAATATTGTATTACCAGAGGTTTTCCCAATATGAATTCTGTAAACTGGAACTCTTCCCATATCAATTGCGCTTAACCCCTTTCTCGTCGTAAACAACTTTCAGATTTTCATTTTCGTTTTTTCCTCCCCACCTTCCAAAAGCCATGACTTTTTAATTTTTCCGTTGATATAGTCCTATGGCTTGAATTTTGCGGGCGAGTTGTAGTTTTTCGTAGCGCCATTTCTTGTGCCATATAATGTACTAGGAAATAGGATAAAATTATTTGTGGGGTAGAAAATGAAAAAAACAGCGATTCCTCTATTGTTTTTTGCGTGCCGTTTTTACAGAATTCATTGTGCAATTAAAACAACATGTTAACTTTCTTCTGCCGGTCAATATGATTACGGAGATACCAAATATATATAGTTTTTTCTATATTTTACTACTTTTACATGTAAAAAACGAAGTGTAAAATTTTTTATTTATTTTGTGTCGCCAAATTCCGAGAGCCATAACTTTTTTATTTTTCCGTCGATTAAGTGGTATGTGGCTTATTTTTTTGCGGGATAAACTGTCGACTTTAATGATACCATTTTGGGGTACATGCGATGTTTTAATGACTTTTTATTCCATTTTTTGTGTGATATTAGGTGATCAAAAAATAGCGATTCTGGCATTTACAATTTTTTTTTTAACGGTCTACACCGTGTGGGTTAAATAATGATATATTGTGATAGATCAGACTCTTACGGATGCGACGATATCAATTATGTTTATTTATTTATTTTTTTACTATGCTCTAGGGGGAAAATGGGAAAAGGTTTTTTTTTAAGTTTTAATATTTATTTTTTTTGTACATAAAAAAACTTTATTTTACAAATTGTAACTTTTTTTATTAGTCCCCCTAGAGGACTTCAACCAGCGATTGTTGGATTGCTTGCACTATATACTGCAATACTAATGTATTGCAGTAAATAGACTTTCTGACAGGCACCTATGAAGACCTGCCGGAGGCGCACAAAGATGGCGGACCTGGTGGCCTTCATTAGGCCCCCAGGCAGCCATAGCAACCATTACCTTCCCGCGATTGCATTGCGGGGGGTGCGTTGAGCTGCTGGAGGGAGTCGCCCCCCTCTTTCTAACTATTTAAATTCCGCGGTCGCTATTGACCGCAGCATTTAACGGGTTAAAACGAGCGGGATCGCGCTCGAGCGTGATCCCGCTCGTTACTGTGAAGTGTCGGCTGTAACATACAGTCGACATCCGCATCGTATGGAACGGGTTCACTCCGTGAGCCTGTTCCATACTTCCCCTACCCGGCTATGACGTATGGATACGTCAAATGTCGGGAATGGGTTAAAATATGCTCTTATTGTAGAATAAACAAATTCAGTGGGTGCTGAATCCCAATGAACTGGTGCAATCAGTGTCAAAGTGCTCATTGGGGGTCCCGAAAAACATACAATATATACCAATGAACATATACAATGTTCCTCCTACTTTTACCAGCACGGGTGTACACATAAATCCAAGGGCCCCATAGCAAAACTCAGAATGGGTCCTTCTTTATACTGAGAGCTCTGCCAAATGTGCAAAACTCTGTGCTGATTAATTTAATCAATATCTATATAGGGGAGTGCTGTTACTCTGACTTCATAAATTACATATTTCTGGTTCCATGCAATCACCACTAGGGGGAGCTCACTGCATATGGATGTATGCAGCTGGTACTGAACGTAATTGAAGCAGCATAAATCTGTATGTAGTGTGCACACCCTAGTGGTGGCTGCAGGTAACCATTATGACAGTGGAAACAGTTCAGTCCTGCACCCCCTCTCACCCTGGGCACTATAGTAGTTGCATGGCTTGCATCTGTGGTATATACACTACTGGTCTTCAGAGATGCTTTTTACTATGTCAACAGTATTACTTCTTTTAAAGAGTCCCAGAGCATGTTTTGTTATTCCCTTTGACTCCTTTGAAGCAGGATCTTCCCGATTCTTTTTTTTTTTTTTTTGAAAGCCCGAGTCGTGCTTTCTCTCACCCAAGTGCATAAAAAGTGCGGGAGTGCCATACAAAAAGTGCACAAAGATGCGGTCTATCGCAGCCCTTCTCTTAAAAGAAAGAGGCCCCACATAACCATTTCCCAACCCTCGCTGAAGCTTAGGGAGACCCAAACACACTCCAAGGCTTCTACCTGGGCTGCCACCCCAGTGTCCACCTAGGACCCTGCATCAAGGTTGCACCTCCCCTCTGAAGAAGGGAGTCCGGGTTGCAGGGGAAAACGGAACCAGATGGCCACACATTTTCCCCCTAGACCTCACCGAATGCCGAAAATCCTTGTGACAAAACGTGACAAAACACACAGTGAAAAAACAAAATGAAATAAGTGGATGTGCGATGTGATACAGCCTGGACATTTCCCAGCCAGAAGGCCGGGAGAAAAAAGGTGTGTGCTCATATAGTGTGAAAGACAAGTGTGTGCAAGTGTGCCTTCACTCAGTGGGATCCCACCCCCAGTAAGTTAGGGCACCCCAAGGTCACCAGCACTGGGGCACATAGCAACTTGGGCTTCCAAACTACCCGACCTCCAGACCTCGATCTGGCGGTTGCCCGGTCACCTACAAATGGTACCTTTTAAACCAAATGCGTACACCAGAGCAATGACCGTTGTGGTTCCCTGCTCCTCATATCTGCATTCTGTCATCCCCCAACGATGGCGGCTCTACCACTGGCGCGAATGATTACTGACCTCAGCTCGAGCAGGTACTACACTTGATCTTAGACAAAAGGCAGAGCAGCGATCTTCCCAGTTCATGGCACTTAATTGCTATTAATGCTGCTCTCTGGCCAAGAGGGGTCACTTATTAAAATTGATCCACTGTAAAAGATGATTATTTTATGTTAGGGGGATGTATAGTGGTTTAAAGCACATCCTGTAATTTAGGTTGTAGGTAGGTAGGTAGGCAACAGTTATTACTATACATAGGCCTTCTTGAACTTCTGTATGTGATTTATTGTTTCAATCTGAAATTAATACTAAAGTAACCTAATATTCCACTATTGTGTGTATACAGCTCCTATGCAAACCTATGTGTCTCCATGCTTACGGACTACAAACAAACCCTCTGTAGTCTGATCACGTAGTTATGTGTCACTTCCTTACATCTGGCCCCTGTTCTATTGTCTGTAGGTTACCAAGACGAGGAGTAAAGGGAGTGGAAAAAACATATAACTGCAGTATCAAACACTGGGTTAGTTTTTCATATATGATCATGGAGACACATAGATCTGCATAAGAGCTGTAGATACAAAACTGTATACTAGTTGTATTATAGCCTATTTCTAAAGTCGCTTTATTTTTTATTTTAGATGGATTGGAGCAATTAAAAATTAAAAAGAAAAAAATTGTTGCAAAAGTATACACAACCTTTAACCCATTCCCGCAAATGGATCATACATTTACTGTTGACAGGAGCTGAGCCCGCGCTATTATCAGCGGGTGGCAGCTGTAACAAACAGCTATCACCCTACTGCAACAGCCATTTAAGCCGTTAGATGTTGCCGTCAATTGGGACTGCACAGAGGCGTAGCTAGTTGTTTAGCACAGGAGGGGGGGGGGGCAAAACAGATCTGAGTGGGCCCCCCATGTATGTTTATAACTGCAGAGGCACATTCCGGCAGGGTCAGGCTTACGTAAACTTTGTAGTTTGCTGTGTAACTCCATTTCTGTAAAGTTCCATAGAAATGAATGGGTGCTATGGAAACAATTACGCTGGTTCCGTAACTTCCATTCACAGTATAGTGCGTCCCCACACCGTATAATGCCCCCATAGCTGCCCCACACACAGTATAATGCCCCCATAGCTGCCCCGCACAGAATAATGTCCCCATAGCAGCCCCACACACAGTATAATGCCCCTATAATCCCCCCACACAGTATAATGCCCCCATAGCTGCCCCACACACAGTATAATGCCCCTATAATGCCCCCACACAGTATAATGCCCGCCTAGCTGCTCCACACAGTATAATGCCCCCATAGCAGCCCCGCACAGAATAATGTCCCCATAGCTGCCCCACACACAGTATAATGCCCCTATAATGCCCCCACAACATATAATGCCGCCATAGCTGCACTCCACACCCAGTATAATGCAGTTTTTTGTGCCTAATAAAATAAATATTTACCTAACCCCGCTCCCACGATGAATGGAGGAGATCCCTCTGTTTCTCCAGTCTGTGCTGTGTGTGGCTCGGCGCAGACAGGCGTGATGATGTCACTGCCTCGCACCTGTCTGTGCCAAGCTGCTCACAGCCGGTGTTACATAGTGAATGGTAGAGCAGGGAGCTGACTGCTCCCTGCTCGACCATTGGATTCAGCTGTATCTGCATCCTGAGGGCACAGATAAAGTTGAAACCCGGACATGCCACCGCTGGGGACCAGCCCAACCGCCACTGGGCCCCGTCGTCTCAGTGGGCCCGAGGCCACCGCCCCCTTTGCCCTCCTGCTAGCTACGCCTCTGGACTGCAGTTCCTAAGTGGATTTACAGAGGGATGGGGCTCCCTCCGTAAGCCCATCTGTGCCCCTGGGTCGCGATTGCAGGCAGCCGATGGGTTGCAATGGCAGCCAATAGTGCACTGCAATACAAGAGTATTGCAGTGTATTATTGAAGCATTCAAACAGTCCCAGAGTAAAATAAAATAAAAATGTTACAGAAAAAAATATCCCAATAGAAAAAAAACATAACAACCCGAACTATAAAATAATTATGTTATTAATCCCACATATTGAATGCCGTTAAAACACAAAACAAAAAAGACACTAAAGAAACAATTCCAGGATTACTGTTTTTCGTTTATCCTGCCTCCCAAAAAAGAGAATAATAAGTGATCAAAAAGTCGTGTGCACCATAAGGCTGCTAAAAAACGTTGACTTTGACTTCTCGCATAAACAAGCCCTCGTAAAACTATGTCGATGGGAAAATGTTATGGGTGTTATAATGCGGAGAGACAAAAAAAATAATTGTTTTTATTGTGTAAAAGTATTAAAACATAAAAAATATATATATAAATCTGGTATCGCTGTAATCATATCGGCCCACAGAAAAAAGCTATCATGTTATTTATACCGCATGGTGAACATTGTGAAAACAAAAGTTTAAAAAAAAGCAATGGTGTAATTGCGGGGGGGGGGGGGGGTTTCACCCCCCCCCCACTAAAAAGTTAATAAAAGTTGTTTAATACATTATATGTACCACAAAAAAGTGTCATAAAAAATACAACTCATTCTGCAAAAAACAAGCCCTCGTATTGCTACGTCGACTTAAAGGGGTTTTCCAGTCCCAAAAAATTGATGGCCTATCTTTAGTATAGGCCATCAATATGTGATCGGTAGGGATCCGATTCCCGGCACCCCTACCGATCAGTTGTTTTGAAGGGGCCACAGCGCTGCTTCCCCTTCGTTTCTACTTGCTCACTGTGAATCGTTGACACACTTGTAGCGGTGGTTCACAGTAATACAGCTCTGCGGCCCCTTCAAAACAGCTGATCAGGGGGGTGCCGGAAGTCGGGCCCCGACTTACCACAAATTGATGGCCTATCCTGAGGATAGGCCATAAATTTTTTGGGACTGAAAACCCCCTTTAAGGCCCAAACTAGGCCTCATTCTAAGGCCGGATTCACACGAGCGTGTGCATTTTGTGCGCGCAAAAAATGCAGTGTTTTTCGCGCGTTGCAGTTCTGTGTGTCATCAGTGTTTGGTGCGTGGCTGCGTGATTTCCGCGCATATGTCATCCTTATGACACACGGTTTTGATGTTTAGAAAAAGAAATGAAGGCAGTGGTTTTATTTTTTCCTTCATTTCTTGATCTGCTGTTGCGCGAATCATGCACGACACACGGAAGTGCTTCCGTGTACTGCGCGTGATTTTCACGCACCCATTGACTTCAATGGGTGCATGATGCGCGAAAAACACCCAAGTATTGGACGTGTCGTGAGTTTTACGCAGCGGACACGCTGCGTGAAAATCACGGAATGTCTAAATGGCCCCATTGACTTACATAGGTCCGTGCGACGCGCGGACGTTATACGCTCGTGTAAATAAGGTCGTAGGACTAGTTCACACTAAGTATTTTGGTGATATTTTTGTACATGGAAACCGCGTCAGAAGCGGTACCAAAAAACACTCAATCGCCTCCCATTGATTTTAATGGGAGGCAGAGGCGTTTTTTTTCCCCGTTGAGTGGTAAAAAACGCTCTCGGGAAAAAGAAGCGACATGTCCTTTCTTCAAGCGTTTTTGACTCTGAACTCCCATTGACATCAATGGGAGGCTGAGATCGCATTTTTCGTGGCGCCCTTTGCCCGAGGCGCTCGCGGCAAATGTTTTGCCGGCAGGTCAAAATCTGCCTCAAAATTACTGAGGCAATTTTGAGGCAGATTTTTCCGCCTGCAAAAAAACTCTGTGTGAACAGGGCTTTAAGGGGTTAACGAACAAAGTGATTTATTTACATGCATTATTTGTTTTTTGTTCCCCCCCGCTACCAGTATTTGTGAACATAACCTATCTTCTTAATAAAATATTTTTAGTTGTGAGTTCCTTAGCCCGCATACAGAAACCACTCGTTACAATAAAAACCCATAAAGCAGAAGACGTTGGAGTCAAATCTCTTAATAAAAGTCGAAGACAACTGGAAAAAGACCAAATATTTTATCTTCCCCCTCAACCATTATTGTGTTGGCAGCAGTGGCGGATTAAGTAGACCATGGGCCCTGGGCTGTTACCCAAACTTGGGCCCCCCTTCCTCACCGCCGCCCTGCCGCGCCGTAACTATTTTTAACACTACCTTTTTGGGCAAGCATTAACAGTGTTACGATTCCCCTTGTCACAGCGCGGTGTCCCTACATACTGACAGGATCACACTGTGCAGGGACACAACCTCCTGACAAGGGGAATTGTCTATCAGTCCTGGACTGCAGAAAGACTTTTTGTTAAATACAAGGATTCCTATAATAAACATGTCAGGAAAGGTGACAGATTCTCTTTAAATCTAGTGACTCACAGGTTACGACGTCTCAGATTCTAGTAGTTTTTTTCCTCTTTTCTTCTCCATCCGGTCCAGCGCTCATGACGACTTCTCCCGGCCATGACTCATTTCTGCAGAATTTGCCACTCAGACGTCTCCTCACTTTTCCAACATTTCCACACCTATAAACGAAAATAAAGTTATCATGGTGCCACATACTGTGCCCCTAAATATAATAGCACCAAACACTGCATATAATAATACCACACACTGTAAAACACCACATACACACAGCCCCCTGTACATAGTGCCACACACAGCCCCTGTAGATATTACACACCCCCATAGATATCGCCATACACAGCCCCCTCTATATATCACACATCCCCCTCGTAGAGAGCGTTACACACAGCCCCCTATAGATAGTGCCGTACAGCCCCCCTGTAGAGAGCGCCACACAGCCCTCCCCCTCTTGTAAATAGCACCAAAAAGCCCCCCCTATAAAGAGCGCCACACACATACCACTGTGGATAGCACTACACAGCCCCCCTTGTATATAGTGCCACACAGCTCTCCCCCTTGTATATAGTGCCACACAGCGCTCCCCCTTGTATATAGTGCCACACAGCGCTCCCCCTTGTATATAGTGCCTCACAGCGCTCCCCCTTGTATATAGTGCCTCCCAGCGCTCCCACTTGTATATAGTGCCTCACAGCGCTCCCCCTTGTATATAGTACCTCACAGCGCTCACTCTTGTATATAGTGCCTCACAGCGCTCCCCCTTGTATATAGTGCCTCACAGCGCTCCCCCTTGTATATAGTGCCACACAGCGCTCCCCCTTGTATATAGTGCCACAAGGTTATGTACACATTTAAAAACTTTATATTATAATTATATATATATATATATATATATATATATATATATATATATATATATATATATAGTGTATGTGTGTGTATCAGTGTGATTTATGAAAAAATATTTTTACTTTTTGAGATACAGCTGCTTTGTATCCTGTATCCGTCAGGTCAGCAGGACTGACAGGATCAGTGACACGCAGGATCCACCTCAAATCTATCACATTTAAGATTATAATTTAGCGCAGGGCCCGTTTCACTGATCCCGTCAGTCCTGCTGACCTGACGGATACAGGATACAAAGCAGCTGTATCTCAAAAAGTTAAAATATTTTTTAATAAAACGTAATTACAAAGTTGCCCCAAACACACATTTTTATTAAAAAAAAATAAAACCGACGTGATTTTTGCGACGTTTTTTCCGTAGATAATGCAGGTTTCGTTTTTTATCGTTTTTATACACACCTTTTTTGCTATTTTAGAATTTTTATTCATAAAGTTTGAAAATAATAGTAAAAAAATAAGCTTTTTTACGTTTCAGCTATTTTTTTTTTTGTTAATAACATAGTTTTACCCTAAAATAGACCTTTTATTTGTAATCGTCATTGTCTACCGTAAATTTTAATATATTACATGTCTATATTAGGGTAATTGGGTCAGCGCTAGCGTTACAACAATGATTGGCGGGGGGGGGAGGGCGACGTTTTTATTGGGGTGGGTATTTTATGTGTATTTATTATTACATTTTTTTTTGCACTTTACTTTATTATTTTTTATTACTATGGTCTGTCTCCCAAAGGTCAAAAAAGACCTTTGGGGAACTTTATATATTTTTTTTCTTTGTTACACCATCTTTTCCACTGTAACTGGAGCTGCACAGCAGCCCCAGTTACAGGGGAAATCAGCCCTCTCATAGTGACGATTGTCACTAATAGGGCTGTGCTGGGTCTAGTAAGACCCAGCAACAGTCTGCCACTAACGGCACCCGGCGATCATGTGACCAGTCACATGATCACCGGGAGGAATAGAGACAGCGCCGCTGCTGCTGTCTCTATTCCTTTACACAGCGTTCATTGAGCGCTGTGTAAAAGAGATCAGAGAAGACAGAAGCAGCGAAAGCTGCTCCTATCTTCTCCTCAGGGTCCCCGGCAGTCACTGACAGCCGGAGACCCGACATTCAGCTGCCCGATCGCGCGGGCAACAAGTTAAAACCCGAGCCGTAGAAAGTCTATGGCTCGGGTTTTAAGGACCCGTCCCTGACCGCTGGCCGTAAAAATACAGCCAGCGGTCAGGAACCAGTTGGGCAGGAGGATAAGCCTATACTGACCTCAGCGCCGGTGACCGCCCGCCCGGCTCTTCTCCCTCCTGCTGCTTTGGAGTAACAGAACAGCCGTCCGTCGCTGTTCTGTTACTCAATGGCGGCGGCCCGCACTTGTCAGGGAGGCGTGTCCTACCCCTTTCCCGGCCAATTCCCTGCTCCTCTTCATCTTCGGCACTTAGCAGCGCTAGCGCGCTGAATAGATTTTTGCAGATGATGTGCGGTTCGGGCTGCCATGGGCCCCCTGGGAGCCTCGGGCCCCGGGCGGCCGCCCGAAACGCCCATATGATAATCCGCCACTGGTTGGCAGGCAGCAATCTGCTCCATGCATCTTTCTCTTTCAAGTCTGAACAGATAGCAGCTTTTCCTCTAGAGGTTAAAGCTGAAGGCACCTGATAACGTGGATAAAATAACAAAAACCTCGAAACCTTACTTGAGGTTCATTTGGTTTCCCGATGACTGAGCTTTCAAACCCGCTGCTCATCTTGGCACATGCGGGAACAAGGAAATTGGCTGCATTCATCACGAGCAGTGAAAGGAATATCTCTCCTTCGGTAGAATCGTGGAATATATTTTATTGATCCACCGTCTGTGAAATGTTCATTACTCGGGGAAATATTGATGGCTTGAGTATGAAAAGAAATGAAGGCCACGTCTGTAATGTTGCAAAAAAATTTTGAAACATGTTCATTTTATAGGGGAAATCAATTCAAAAATTTTTGGAAGTTTTTCCACTAGATATGTCTGTGACTGAGCAGTTGCCATTCGGAATAGACCTTCCCTCTCAGGCTGACATACTGTTCAACATGTGCCCTTCATTTCCTTATTTATAGGTATTCGTGCAGAAAAAAATATTAGACGGATGCCTATAGCAACCAATCAAGATCACAGCGGTATTTTCCACGGCTGTGATAAGTAAAATCTGATTGTTGCTATGGGAAAACTGCTTTTTTTTTATTTTACAGAAACCGGGCCCCCTAAATAAATACAGACCCCAGACCTGACCCTTACATAAACAGAGACTCTCCAGAGCTCCGGAACCAATACAGGCCGCAGACCGGACACCTCCTAAATTATGACCCCAGACCAGACTCCCCCCTAAATACAGACCTTAGATCAGAATATCACTTTATACAGACTGCAAACCATACTATCCTCTTATACAGACCACATACCAGACTACTATTCCCGCATCCATACCCCAGTCCAGACTTTTCCCTTATAGAGACCTCAGACCAGACTATGCCACATACAGACCCCTGACTCGACTACTATTCCCTTATACAGACCCCAGGCCAGACTACTATCTACTATGCAGAACCAGGACCAAACTACTATCCCCTTATACAGACACCAGGCAGACTGTCCGCTTATATAGAACCCAGACCAGACTACTATTCCCTTATACAGACCCCAGACCAGACTATCCTCTTATATAGACTCTAGACCAGACTTTCCCTTAAACAGACCTTAGACCAGACAACATTTCACTTATTAAGACCGCAGACCAGACCAGACTATCCCCTTATTCAGACTCCAGACCAGACTTTTGCCTAAACAGACCCCAGTCCAGATGTACAGATACTTACCTCTCCCCGTTCCGGCACTGCTCTGTACTCCCAGGTGCCACCACAGACAACATCCTGATTGTGACCCTAACGTCAGTATGTTGTCTTGACACTGACCCTAGCATTAAGACCTCGTCCTGATGCTAGGGTCAGCGTCGGGATGTTGTTTTCGGCGGTGTCTGAGAGCTGAAAGGAGTAAAGGAATGGGGAGAGGTGTGAAAATACGGCACCCGGGAGAATTGTCTTCTCTTTCTGTAGTCCCGGAGATCTCCCCTCTTTTCAGGAATCTACCAAATGTTACAGGAGAGTTGGCAAGCATAATCTATATACTTAGTAAATGAAGTTGCCTATTGACTTCAGAATTTAACTCTCAGATCTCTGTGGCCTAGAAAACCATTCTTCTCGTCTCGGCATCTGACATCACAGGAAATAAGGACCCAAAAGGTGGGATTTTCACCATTCTGGTATTTGTTTCCACTAGAGATGAGTACTAGCAAACTTTCTTCCTTCCCTGTTTTCTATTACGAATAAGCAAACCACATATGGGTTAATAGTTGTTTGCCAGTGTGACAATTAAACATCGGGGTCACATTATAATGTTTGGAAAGGGGCAACACTCCACATTGACCACCATCAGCGGAATGTGAGTTTGGGAAAAAAGACGGTCATGATTATTTCTTTATCCTTTTCCTTCCTTAGCCTCTTGTCACTCTGACATCCCCTCCTCTGATGTCAAGATTTTGCTTCCTCTCCGGTGAAGCGCAGTGATCATTAATTGGCCTTGGTGGTGATTGTGGTGGAGCACCCTTATGAGTTTTGCTCTGGGGCTTATGATAACTTTCCCCTGATCTGGCTGTACCCCTTAATAAGTTCAAAATAAGGTAGAAGGTTTGGCTTGATTTTACTAATGATCAATTTTTTCTACAAGAATGTCCTAAAAAAATGTTTTATAGTTTACATAGTTCTCAAAAATCTACAGGTCATGTGTGGAGGATTTTTTAGTGTGAGAACACGTGGAATGTATCATTGATTCATGTAAGTCACTGGCGTTCAGTTAGGGAAAATCTTCAAAGCATTGCCTGTCCTAATATTCCTGACAAGATTAGTAAAATGTTTCCTCTAGAGCAGCTCTTGGAAGGTACTGATTGCTCATGTGAAGTTCCAGCTGATAGGGAGTTTTAAGAGCAATGCTTCCTGGGAAAAGTATGCACAATATATCTTCTCCAGAAGGAAAAAAACTGTCTCTTTAGTGCCACCTATAGGTGACTACCCTGTAAGTCAATGACTGACCCTTTATAGATTCCCAAAAAATTAATAACCTTATGGAGAACTATTTTGCATAATTTTTCCCAGGGAGCATTGCTCATAAAGACATCTTTACACAGGCAGATATTCTACTGGGTTTAACCATCTTTAACGAGCGCCGATCGGCAATACAGCCTGTTGATCGGGCCTCGTTTGTTCTATTCAAACAGAGAAATGA
The DNA here is from genome assembly GCF_050947455.1 of Rhinoderma darwinii. NCBI lineage: Eukaryota > Metazoa > Chordata > Amphibia > Anura > Rhinodermatidae > Rhinoderma > Rhinoderma darwinii. Next base: position 20,452,315 of record NC_134688.1, on the reverse strand, counting down.
TCGGGTGTATTGGGACAAACGATCGTTACTACAAAGGGGAGATCTGCTGCCGACAAGCAACCATTTTTATGGCCGCGTAAGGCCAGGGATGTAAATAGACTTTTTGTAGTGCTACTAATTGATTTTAACTATTTAGCTACAGCTGCAGTCCATTGAGTTGCATTCATGTGGACTGCAGTTGCCACTCACTTGTTACAATCAATCAGTACAACTACAAAAAGTCTAGGTGTAGCCCTGTTCTTCAAGATCAGATCAGCCGACGAATAAGAGTTAACTCGTACGAGTGCTTTTTCATCCGATCGTTAACCTGTGTAGAAGAACCTTAACACTCCCTACTACTGGATCTTCACAAGAAGAATCAGTACCTTCCAAGAGTTGCTTCTAAGACATCTTATTCAGCCATCCAGAACGCTACTCTGTACTGATGAGGAGCAACAACTCTGGAACAGTGTTTTATACAGAGTCATCTTTCAAGGCTCTATGAGGGTATGTTCACACGCTAGCTGGCTTTTACGGCTGAAATGACAGACTGTTTTCAGAAGAAAACAGCTGCGTCGTTTCAGTCGTAAATGCTCCTCCTCGTAATATACGAGGCGTCTGTGACGCTCGTATATCTTGAGCTGCTCTTCATTGAGTTCAATGAAGAACGGCTCAAATTACGTTGCAAAGAAGTGCCCTGCACTTCTTTGCCGAGGCAGTCAATTTACGCGTCGTCGTTTGACAGCTGTCAAACGACGACGCGTAAATGACAGGTCGTCTGCACAATACGTCGGCAAACCCATTCAAATGAATGGGCAGATGTTTGCCGACGTATTGTAGCCCTATTTTCAGACGTAAAACGAGGCATAATACGCCTCGTTTACGTCTGAAAATAGGTCGTGTGAACCCAGCCTAAAGGGTTGAGCATTGACTTACGGGCTTAGTCACCTTTCAGGAAGAGGAGAGCCATTTTGCATATTTTTTTTTTCCAGGGAGCATTGCACTTAAGACTTCCTACCAGCTGGATCTCTGCAAAGAAAATGAGTACCTTCCAAGAGCTGCTACAAAGGCCATCTTACCCAGCCAACCAGAACTCTACTCTGTGCTGATGAGGAGCAACAACTCTGAAACAGTGCTGTCCACAGATGACTGTTTTGACTATTAATCTAGATTGTGTTTTAAGGCTCTATAAAGGGTCAGACATTGACTTATAAAGTAGTGACCTTTAGGTGGCACTAGAGTGACAGTTTTCTTCAAAGTGACTCTCATTCACACCATTCCATAGTTCAACAAAGTTAATCGGATTAGAGTATGTGAAGAATAGGCAATTTTTTTTTTTCATGGAAAAAATGTATCTTTGTTTCCAATTCAATCTAAACCTTTAGGGTATGTTAGCACAAAGTTTTTTGACGCTGTGTTTGAAACCGCACCAAAAAACATTCGAAAACACCTCCCATTAATTTCAAGCGGCATTCCCACGCTTGCGGGAAAAATAAGTGTAATGCCCATTCTTCAGGCGTTTCCATCTCTTCCAAAATCTGGTTAAAATCTGCCTCAAAATTCCTGAAGAAATTTGAAAGCAGATTTTTCCGCCTGCAAAAAAACTCAGTGTGAACAGGGCCTTAGGGTAGGAAAGCACGTAGCGATGCGGCCAAACACAGCAGTTTTACTGTAGTTTAACCTGCAAAAAACATGCAGACATTAACAATTATTTAAAAATCAATTTGCAGTAAAACCGCATGACAGCTTGGTGTTTAGCCGCACCTTAGACCCCCCACAGCTGCTACGTGTCTCCGTACCCCTAGTTACTGCTCCTCTTTGCAGGTTCCACTGTGAAAAATTCTCTTTCTTGTACCTGCACACCCAGTGAGCTGCCAAATATTCTGAGTGACCTGAGCTGTACCTCACAAGTACTTCTCACACTCAAAAATGAATAACTGTTTACTCTCTCTCCTGGGAATGAATATTAGATAATTAGCACAAAAGATGAAAGAAAAAAGTGAAGTAATTTAAAATAATTAAGCGTAACAGCTGTTCATTATATTTTCACATCCTTGTCACGTATTTAAGCAAAGGTGCTAAGTAGTATCAGTGACTCTGGAGCCAGATACTGTATCAAGGCGTAAATTAAGATAAAGCGTTTGGAAAGAGAATCGTTGAATCACAGTTGGTTGTTTAATCATTTTGATTATTTTTTTGTGATTTATTTTGTAATAATTTATTTTTCTTTTTTAACAAATTAAAAGGTTGTGGTTATTGCACAAGGATAAGGGCAGATACAGACGGACGTTGCGTTTTTGCGCGCGCAAACAACGTGGCGTTTTGCGCACGCAAAAAACATTTGACAGCTGCGTGTGTCATCCGTGTATGATGCGCGGCTGCGTGATTTTCGCGCAGCCGCCATCATAGAGATGAGGCTAGTCGACGCCCGTCACTGTCCAAGGTGCTGAAAGAGCCAACTGATCGGCAGTAACTCTTTCAGCACCCTCGACAGTGAATGGCGAACACAATATACAGCAACCTGTTAAAAAAAAAGAAAAAGTTCGTACTTACCGAGATCTGCCCTCCCGGCCGTTGCCTCTCTTGACATCGGGCCCCACCTCCCTGGATGACGCGGCAGTCCATGTGACTGCTGCAGCCTGTGCTTGGCCTGTGATTGGCTGCAGCTGTCACTTGGACTAAATTGTCATCCCGGGAGGTCAGACTGGAGGAAGATGCCGGGAGTTATCGGTAAGTCAGAACTTCGTTTTTTTTTACAGGTTCATGTTTATTGGGATCGGTAGTCACTGTCCATGGTGCTGAAACAGTTTAACTCTTTCAGCACCCTGGACAGTGACTATGTCCTGACGTCGCGTATCGGACATTTTTTTGCCGGGTTCGGCCAAAACGAGTTCGGCCGAACCCGGTGAAGTTCAGTTCGCTTGTCCGGGTTCGCTCATCTCAAAGACACTCCGTTTGGATGTTCGGAAACAGAAAAGCACGTGGTGCTTTTCTGTTTACATTCATCCTTTTGACAGCTGGTGCGCTGTTTCAGTCGGTTCGCACGGAAGTGCTTCCGTGCAACCTGCGTGGTTTTCACGCACCCATTGACTTCAATGGGTGCGTGATGCGCGAAATACGCAGAGTTATTGAACCAGTCGCGTTTTGTACGCAGCGAACAAACGCTGCGCAAAAAGCACGGACTGTCTGTACTGCCGCATAGACTTGTATTGGTCGATGCGTGGCGCGTGAAAACCACGTGGCCCGCACGGACCGAATACACGCTCGTGTGAATCCCCCCTCAGTGTAAGAATTGTTTTTTCTTTTTTTTCTGTAAGTGAATTGATTTTACTTCCTAATGCAATGATGCCCTTGAAAACAAAGCCCTTGATTAATATGTAGAATGACAGGTTTACTTTATTCTGTACGGAAAGTATAGTAATCTGCTGCCGGGCAAATACACTCAATTATGATTTATTGCAGGAACCTAATCGTTATTCTATGTGAATGCAAAGATTTTTTTATTAAAAAATTTTATTTTATTTTTTTTGCTTTAATTACTGCTTGTTCTGTAGAAACATGATTTTAGCATTTTTATTGTCATGGTAAAATATAGATTCTAGGGGGGAAAAATCTAAGCGACTTTCTGTTAATGGACTGCAGACCCAGCCACAGCCTCCATCGGTCAATCAGGTGTAGTGAGAAGAGTAGCCTGGGGGTCTATCAGGGCATGTGCCGTAGGTCCTTGGAGCCAGAGGGGCTGCAAATGAGCCACATTGTGTTCAGATACAGGACTAGGGCAGCAAACGTAATCTTTGCCCTGGGTAATGAAAAGCCTATCTACAGCTCTGGGGTATGTAGTCACTGAGGAGCAGATATGGCATATACCCCTGGAAGCACCTCCGATAGAGGCAGGTCATGCATCGATTATGGAACCCCTTAAAGTCAGTTAAGTCACTGTCCCCCAAATACCAATTTGTTACCAATAAGCATCATTGATGGTCTCATTAAAGGGATTGCTTACCATGGGCTTGCACTCGTCTGAGGGTCTGAGCAAATTGGGGGGCTGAACAAGGCGGTGGACTCTTTTGATTTTTTCATGGGCTCTCCCTACTAAATGCCCCATCTGCTATTAAAAACATTAATCGGGTAGATGATTTTCCGCACAACTATAAATTTAGGCCGGCATGGAGCAATTCTGAGTCTTATTGTAGCCCTGCTTTGTCAGGCTTTATTACTAATTAATAATATCAAATATTCATTTCCAAAAATTTTCAAATTGTATTGATTTTTTTAAAAAAATGCTCTATTATGTAAAAGTCAAGGAGTTTTCCTGAGCAGAGGAAGGATCTCTTTTATTAAAATGTGTTATAACTTCAGGATAGTAATGTATTTATTCGGGTAGTAAGTCCGGTGGGCAAATATTCCGCAGTTACCAGGGCCTTGAGTTATTATATTGGAAATTAAATTGCCGAGTCTCTTTAGAAAGTCATCTGGTTTAAGCAGTTTTAGCGTGGCGTCTAGAAATAAAATGACAATTATAACCCATTTTATGGATACTTCTGCCTTTTTCGAAGCTGTCTAAGAAGGCTTTTAGTAACTGTAAAAGATACTCAATTTCATCATCTACAATAATAGTGCTGGCTTACTATAGAAGTTCTTCTCCGCAGTCATATATATGAATATAAATGGGCATTACACATAATAGTACATTACCTTTACCCTGATAGCGGCTCTATTTTCCGATTGAACAATCGGCTGCAGTAAAATAACATATAGCAGTTTGCTGTTTGCTAGCAAATGTGCTTGTAACATGAAGCACAGTGTGTCAGTAGAATTACATTAGAGTCAATTGGAACTAGAAAGTCCATTAGTCTGGCATTTCAATAGTGTTTCTGCTTACAGTGCCAAGGAAGGGACATTTATGCCAGTTTTGGGGCCAATACCATCATAATGGGGGTGGAGCTTACAAAAGTCCCATTTAGGGATTGACATACCATTTGGGCAACCTGTGTAGTTGCACAAGGGCCCAGTAGGAAACAGGCCCACTGCTACCCCAAAAGCATCAATGGTTGGTAAGTATGTGATAGATTATGGCAATATTGCCAGATTATCATATAACCATTAATAAATGGAGTAGGACGCGTTTAGTTCCAGCTCTGCTGCTCCTAGGCTATTACCGGCTCAAATCGGCTTGTTCGCAACTTTAAAGAGACCTACAGGGCCACACACATAAACCAGAACGCTGCCTGAACTTACCTGTCATGGGTAGAATTAAGAAAAAGCCAGCGGCGGCTAAACTCACGGAGTTCTTCCCGGCGGCAAGAATCCAAGATGGTGCCGACTCGCCTGCAGTGGAACTTCAGGGGGACTTTGCTTCCAACCAGTGGTCTTCAGGAGCTGCTAGAGGTGCGGTCCTCGCAGCCTCGTCACCATGTCTTCCTCGATCTTCAGATGCATCGCTGCAGCACCCTGCTTCTTCTCCAGCTGGGCTGTTCTCCTCCAGGCCTCCATCTTCTCCATCCGTAAGTAACATTAGCTCTCCTGCAGAGCACGTGTTGAATATGGCGCCTGTATTAATGCAAACCGATGGGTCTGATAAACCAGTGACTGAAGCTGCACTCAAGTACCTGTTGCATGATCTTAATGCTTCTATTCAACTATCTATTCAAAATGCATTTCATGACCTGCAGAAGGATTTTATTGCTGTGGGAGACAGGACCTCACATGTTGAAACTAGGATGGCTGTATTTTCTACTGCGCATAACCATCAATAAATACAAATTATATCTACCGGTTTGGAAGGTCTGACAGGTTGTTTACCAGTTTGAGGCTCCATGCACACGACCGTACCCGTAATTACGGGCACGGACGGCCTCGGACAGCTGGCAGTTTTTACGGGCCGTGCTTCCATTAGAAAGTATAGGAGCACGGTCCGTAAAATAAAAAACCTCCCAGAAGGTGTCCGTCGCCATAGAAATGAATAGGCCCATAATTACAGACCATAATAACGGTCCGTATTTACGGGCGATTTTATGGTCGTGTGCATGGGGCCATAATGTACAGTCTTGTGAAATTCTGCCCCCGCCAATCCACCCATCGCCATACCCACCCCATTTACCTAAGACTATAGCTAATGAAACAAAATAGGGAACACATTCAAACATTAGAAATAAAGAATTATAAATTGAAAAAGTACATTTTGTTTTATAGAAATGTTTCTACAATTTACCTCTTATAAAACTAAAAAAGAAAAAGATTTGTATTAATAACAAAGGTATAAAAAAGAAGCCCTTGGTGTTATGAAAAAAAATAACTTAACGAATATTTTAGGAGTTCAACAAATAAAAAAGTTAGGGCTGTTAAACCATGCAAATTGTGCGCGAAATCTCGAAAAAGTGCCTGGTCATTTAGGATCAATACACTCTCTGGTCGTTTTGGGCTTAAGATACTTAAAGGGAACCTGTCATCAGCATTTCACCTATTGAACTTTACTCAACCCTCGCTGTACGCTGATGTCAAAAGTTCATTGCCGTTATCCCCTCTCCTAAACTCCTCCTCCGACCGTAAATAATGGTCTGCAAACATTTCACGCCGTTTGTGGTAAAAAATCTAGTGTCCTGTTGTGCGCACGCACCAGAACAGGACATTGATGCCCAAGCGCAGGATTTTGTGTGTGCTGGGGGGAGGTGAAGAGCTGTCACTGAAAAGTAAGGAGGCGGGTTAAACTAAGAAAGGCTTGAGGAATGAAGATATGACTCTTTTATGCTTATTAACATACAGCACGGGAACACTAAAAAACTGAATACTAAAGGTACAGAGCCTACATAGAAAGTAAAATTCCTAGGAAGGATGCTTACGCATTCAAACCGTTCTTACTCATAGCATTGGATCATATGCCGGATATAGTCTTATCTTTGTGTAAGCTGTTGTCTTACCCTGCTGTTGGATAGTATTCAGATAGGGTCAGTGAATGCTGTTAAATCTTGTCCACTATCTATTCATCTGTTAACTGCTTGTTTGCTATTCATCTGCCATCCACTCCATTTATGCATCGTCTCCATCTTCTACAACCTTCAAGTATTCGGTTCTGCTTATCCACTGGTTAGTTACTTGTGCCTTTTCTTTTCTGTCAGTATTGATGCGTGATTCACCCATGTGATAGCAATTGCCTGATATTGCAGTCTTGACCACTACCAGCGGCAACATCTGGCAGCATCTTCAGTTTCAGATTTGTAGGAATTAAATGGGTTCGCCACATTGGACAATCCCTACCTGTTACAATGGTCCCTAGACAATAAGCTGATTACAAGGTGTCCCTCTGCTGGAACCCTCAGCGATTAGCTATAATCTGTGAGAAAACCAGCCAGTAATTCTTCAGTTTCCCTGCAGCGCCACCACAGGGGAAATTAAGCATTACACAGTGTCCATTCTTATCAATGTGTTATCTGTATAGGTTAGACAGGTTCTCCAGAGAGAGACGCTCTTTGTAACCGCTCTCCACTCTGGCCAAGACATGAGGATCCTGACAGAGAGTCCCCTCTATTATCTCAGGATTCCCTAATAGGGTAAATGAAATTGGGTTTTGCTGGAGACACTCTATAACCATAATATGATACAGCATATGACCATAGTTTTATAGAGTGAGATCATGTTATAAATGATATAAGTGACGTGAAGCCTCGTTGCCAAAGAGATAATACACTCAGTGCTCACTGTCAGATTCTGAAATGCAATTGAAACAATGCTAACAGCAAAAGTTTGTCAGCTTTCATTATAGAACTCGGGTGACAAACTGGCCGGCCAATAAAGATCACTTTACTGTTTACTCGTCCTGTCTATTTTTGGTCTGAACTCGTCTTTGACATCAAATATCTCAGAACAAAGATATATCATGGGATGAACTAATGACCCACAAAAAACCTGAAGGCCTTCTTTTTGGAAACTGTCATTACAGCCCATCATGAGGACAATGAAACGTCCAAACTGACTCCCCCTGGAGGCTCATATGATCCTGTCTTCTTTGAGGGCACCAATAAATAGGTTTAGATAAAAATGATTGTATATGAGATATGTGAAAGACCAATGAAGCCAAGAACAGTCTAATGGAACCTAAAAGATATCCATTGTCACTTAAGTGTTTTCTCCTCTTTCTTAAGCTGGTGCCTAAAGTCAAATTGGTACTTGTGATGGGATTTGGTGCCTCTAATGTGACATTGCCTTCCCGAATTATGACATAAGCATTTTGTTTCAGCTTTTTATTACAGATGACTAGAACGGCCAATAATATTAAGGTCAGGAGAGTCTGAAATAGCATGTGAGTTGCCTTCACATTGCAACACCATCAACTGGTTCAACATTACCAACCTTCTATCTAGCCCTAACCTTAGGCCCATCCTGTTACCTCTCCCCATTCCAGTGGTAAGTTCCCACTGGAGGGCACAACTCTCCTACCACCAGCCGTGTCATTTTGCTAAAAAACCTAGCTCAACTCCCCATGTTCCAGCGTTGTCCTCCTACTCACGGCCGCGGCCTCCTGCTTTCAGCTGGGTCGTGTTGCTGTCACAACCAATTACGCCAGATCTGGCAATCTTGGCAATTACGCCAGTTCTGACCCTTGGCCCATGCTCTGACCACTTACTCGTCTGGTCCACTGGCTTTTCATATCGTGACCACTCTTCTGTTGACATTCCTGAGTACGCTTCAGCTTCCATATGCGCACCTATCGCCAATTGGTGGTTATTCTGGGGACTGCATCATTGGAATCATTAAGGGTGCACTCTGCACCTCAGATTAGACTGCATCCAAGCCATTGTGGGTCTGTAGCATGGATCTCCAGAATAAGGGTATGTTCACACAATGAGAGGCTTTTACGTGTGAAAAGACAGACTGTTTACAGCTGCCTCGTTTCACACGTAAATGCTCCTCCTCGCATTTTGCGAGCCGTCTGAGACGCTCGTAAATCTTGAGCTGTGCTTCATTGAGTTCAATGAAGAACAGCTCAAATTACGTGGCAAAGAAGTGCCCTGCACTTCTTTGCCGAGGCAGTCCATTTACGCGTCGTCGTTTGACAGCTGTCAAACGACGACGCGTAAATTACAGATCGTCTGCACAATACGTCGGCAAACCCATTCAAATGAATGGGCAGATGTTTGCCGACGTATTGTAGCCCTATTTTCAGGCGTAAAACGAGGCATAATACGCCTCGTTTACGCCTGAAAATAGGTTGCGTGAACCCAGCCTAACCCTTCACCATTAGACCAGATTTTTTTTCAGAAATTTCTGTGACTGTACCATTCATCTGAAAAGATCACGCTATAGGGAAAAAGGGAACAAAGCGCACATAGTGCATGAGCCTGTAAAATATGAGAACAACATTTGACCTTCTGACCTATGACCTAACCCGGTAGTGATTTCTAGGCCAGCTATAAATGCACAGTCATCATGAATAGACCTAACACTTGTACCTAACCTGACGAAGAGGCCGGTACAGCCTTGAAACACATTGTTGTTGTTGTTGTTGTTGTTGTACAAATAAAAGCAATTTTCAGTACAGCTGCGCCCTCGGATATTCCATTTTTTATCCCCCTATCTCCTGGATTCATCTGAAAAGGGTTTACAGAAATTCTGAAACATACCCTAACATTGAGGTCAAGGAACATGACCAGGGTCACCCCTGTTATGGATGTATACTCAGGTAAACCCGTCAGTTGACTGATTGGTCCAAATTCCGTAGGTTCAGATTTAGCGTGCACACAGAAGAAAATACACTAACACCAAGGGTAGGGTCAAAGTAGATCTCATTTATTATGCATTACACTCAAGCTTATATGCTATCACAAAAAGGGGGTTTCCTTCTGACTTTTGGCTGTGCGTGGTACTCATACATTGGTTCTCTCTCTCTCTTTATGTATGTATATATATATATATATATATATATATGGTTAGGGTGTATTCCCGGATGCAGGCGCCGTTGTAAAAGAGAAAGTGGAGTCACAAACATACTTATAATCCACAACACCATCAGTACAGTACAGGTCGTACTATTGTCAGAGGCTGAGTCCAAAAATGAGCCCGACCTCACCTGTTTGCTTCGACTTGCCACCTAGTATCCATCCCAAGGGACCTGCAGAGTGTCCACATTATTAATGTAGCCTGAGAATTCATGTGTAAAAATAAGGCCAATTTAATTCCTGTAGGTGAAACTACACAAGTCTCAATTAGTCTTCTGTTTCCCCATTTTATGGGACCCACTAAATATTCGCTACCGTGTGTGGGTAAAGGGGATGACACAGGGGCGTAGCTAGAGGCTCATGGGCCCCGATGCAAAAATTCTTACTGGGCCCCCCCCCCCCGCAAACTTCTCATGGCCGACGGTCCGCAGCTTTCAGCTGCATCGCTGGGTCTCCTAAGTGACCCAACAATGCAGCACTAGCAGCCGGGGGCGTCACTAAGGCTGGGTTCACACACACTATTTACGGACGTAATTCGGGCGTTTTAGCATTGAATTACGTCCGAAAATGCGGCTCAAAAGCGTCGGCAAACATCTGCCCATTCATTTGAATGGGTCTTACGATGTTCTGTGCCGACGGTCATTTTTTTTTACGCGTCGCTGTCAAAAGGCGGCGCGTAAAAAAGTGCCTGTCACTTCTTCAGACGTAAATGGAGCCGTTTTCCATGGACTCCATGGAAAACCAGCTTCAGTTACTTCCGTAATGGACGCAGCGAAAGACGCCTGCACATGCTATTACGGCTGAAATTACGGTGCTGTTTTCTCCTGAAAACAGCACAGTAATTTCAGCCGTAACGGACGCTGCCGTGTGAACATACCCTCAGGGCTTAAAATGTCCGGGAAATAGCCCCAATACATATGTGTCCGCCCAAAAACATGTGTGTATAGGATACAGCATAGCATATCTATAGCACTACGACCCTATAAACTATGGATAGGATTAGATACAGTGGCTGAGCAGACAGTATCACACATGATAGGATTAGATACAGTGGCTCAGAAGGCAGTATCACACATGATAGGATTAGATACACAGCTCAGCAGACAGTATCACACATGATAGGATTAGATACAGTGGCCCAGCAGACAGTATCACACATGATAGGATTAGATACAGTGGCTCAGCAGACAGTACCACACATGATAGGATTAGATACAGTGGCTCAGCAGACAGTACCACACATGATAGGATTAGATACAGTGGCTCAGCAGACAGTACCACACATGATAGGATTAGATACAGTGGCACAGCAGACAGTATCACACATGTTAGGATTAGATACAGTGGCTCAGCAGACAGTATCACACATGATCGGATTAGATATAGGGCCCAGCAGACAGTATCATACATGATTGGATTAGATACACAGCTCAGCAGACTGTATCACACGATAGGATTAGATACAGGGCCCAGCTCGCTGACATTGCGGCTCCAGCGCTGGACCCAGGATAGGTAAGAATAATAATTTTGCTTCTTTATGTGTTACTGATTATTTTTGTGTGTTTGTGTTTTTTTTACAGGTTCGGTTGTTGGACTTCGGATTCGAGGACTTCAATGACGGCGTTTTTTTTATTCTCAATAAAATGGTTAATGAGGGTTGTGTTTTTTTATTTCAATAAAATATTTTTTCTATGTGCTTGTATCTTTTTAAACTTTATTATCACCGCCTTAGTAATGGCCGCTGGCTGATTGACAACCTCCATTACTAAGGCGAGGCTTAATGTTAGCCGGTGCAGAGGCTACACTAACCCCCATTATTACCCCGGTACCCACCGCCACCAGGGGTACTGGGAAGAGCCGGGTACAAACCAGTACCCGACCATCTGTAGTGACGGGCAGGCACCGGGTTGGCCGCAGGCTGGTAGTATTAGGCTGGGGAAGGCCAAAAACAGTGGCCCTTCCCACCCTTGTAATGCTGCCTGCTGCTGCTGTGTTGTATCTGGCTGGTTAAAATGTTTTTTTTTGTTTTTTTAAATGACGTGGGGTCCCCCCCATTTTCATAACCAGCCAGATACAATAAAGCAGCAGCAGCCTAGCATTACCAGGATGGGAAGGGACACTGTTTTTGGCCTTTCCCCTCCTGATAATACCAGCCTGCGGCCACCCCAGTGGCCGACCATCACTACAGATGGTCAGGTACTGGATCGTACCCGGCTCTTCCCAGCACCCCTGGTGGCGGTGGGTACCGGGGTAATAAAGGGGGTTAGTGTTCGCCTCTGCACCGGCTAACACTAAGCCCCGCCTTAGCAATGGATACTGTCAATCACCCGGCGGCCATTACTAAGGCGGTAGTAATATAGTTTAAAAAAAAACCACAAAGACATAGAAAAAATATTTTATTGAAATAAAAAAAAAACCCCCACAGCCCTCATTAACCATATTATTAATAAAAAAAAAAGCTGTCATCGAAGTAGTCCTGGAATCCGCCGTAGTCCAACGACTATGATAGGATTAGATACAGTGGCTGAGCAGACAGTATCACACATGATAGGATTAGATACAATGACTCAGCAGACAGTATCACACATGATAGGATTAGATACAGTGGCCCAGCGGACAATATCACACATGATAGGATTAGATACAGTGGCTGAGCAAACAGTATCACACATGATAGGATTAGATACAGTGGCTGAGCAGACAGTACCACACATGATAGGATTAGATACAGTGGCTCAGCAGACAGTATCACACATAATAGGATTAGATACAGTGGCTCAGCAGACAGTATCACACATGATAGGATTAGATACAGTGGCTGAGCAGACAGTATCACACATGATAGGATTAGATACAATGACTCAGCAGACAGTATCACACATGATAGGATTAAATACAATGACTCAGCAGACGGTATCACACATGATAGGATTAGATACAGTGGCCCAGCAGACAGTATCACACATGATAGGATTAGATACAATGACTCAGCAGACAGTATCACACATGATAGGATTAAATACAATGACTCAGCAGACGGTATCACACATGATAGGATTAGATACAGTGTCTCAGCAGACAGTATCACACATGATAGGTTTAGATACAGTGACTCAACAGACAGTATCACACATGATTGGATTAGATATAGGGCCCAGCAGACAGTATCACACATGATAGGATTAAATACAGTGGCTCAGCTGACAGTATCACACATGATTGGATTAGATACAGTGGCTCAGCAGACAGTATCACACATGATAGGATTAGATACAGTGGCTCAGCAGACAGTATCACACATGATTGGATCAGATATAGGGCCCAGCAGACAGTATCACACATGATTGGATTAGATACACAGCTCAGCAGACAGTATCACACATGATCGGATTAGATACAGTGGCTCAGCAGACAGGATCACACATGATTGGATTAGATACATGGCCCAGCACGCTGACATTGCGGCTCCGGCGCTGGACCCAGGATAGGTAAGAATAATAATTTTGCTTCTTTATGTGTTACTGATTATTTTTGTGTGTTTGTGTTTTTTTACAGGTTCGGTTGTTGGACTTCGGATTCGAGGAATTCAATGACGGCGTTTTTTTTATTCTCAATAAAATGGTTAATGAGGGTTGTGTTTTTTTATTTCAATAAAATATTTTTTTCTATGTGCTTGTATCTTTTTAAACTTTATTATCACCGCCTTAGTAATGGCCGCTGGCTGATTGTCAACCTCCATTACTAAGGCGAGGCTTAATGTTAGCCGGTGCAGAGGCTACACTAACCCCCATTATTACCCCGGTACCCACCGCCACCAGGGGTACTGGCAAGAGCCATGTACGAACCAGTACCCGACCATCTGTAGTGACGGGCAGGCCGCAGGCCGGTAGTATTAGGCTGGGGAAGGCCAAAAGCAGTGGCACCTACCACCCTGGTAATGCTGCCTGCTGCTGCTGTGTTGTATCTGGCTGGTTATGAAAATTGGGCGGGGGACCCGTCATCGTTCTTTCCAATTATTATTTTTTTATTTATTTTTTTAAATGACGTGGGGTCCCCCCCAGTTTTCATAACCAGCCAGATACAATAAAGCATCAGCAGCCTAGCATCACCAGGGTGGGAAGGGCCACTGTTTTTGGCCTTTCCCCTCCTGATAATACCAGCCTGCGGCCACCCCAGTGCCCGACCATCACTACAGATGGTCAGGTACTGGATCGTACCCGGCTCTTCCCAGCACCCCTGGTGGCGGTGGGTACCGGGGTAATAAAGGGGGTTAGTGTTAGCCGCTGCAGCGGCTAACACTAAGCCCCGCCTTAGCAATGGACGCTGTCAATCACCCGGCGGCCATTACTAAGGCGGTAGTAATATAGTTAAAAAAAAAAAACACAAAGACATAGAAAAATATTTTATTGAAATAAAAAAAAGCCACACAACCCTCATTAACCATTTTATTGATAATAAAAAAAGCCGTCATCGAAGTAGTCCTGGAATCCGCCGTAGTCCAACGACCGAACCTGTAAGAAAACACACAAAAAATGATTAGTAACACGTGTGTTAGGCTTAGATACAGGGCCCATGTGTGATACTGTCTGTGGGACCCTGTATCTAAGCCTACCACAAGGTAGGCTTAGATACAGGGTCCAGCAGACAGTAATATTATACAGTATAAGATTACTGTGTGATGGGGCCCTGTATCTAAACCTACAGTGTGGTAGGCTTATATACAGGGCCCATCAGACAGGATCACGCATGGGCCATGTATCTAAGCCTACAATGTGATTGGCTTAGATACAGGGCCCAGCAGACAGGATCACACATGGGCCATGTATCTAAGCCTACCATGTGATTGGCTTAGATACAGGGCCCAGCAGACAGGATCACACAATCTGTGATCCTGTCTCATGGGCCCCCTAAGCCTGCTACATCGTAGGCTTAGGGGTTGTGCAGTCCCTAAACATTGATGGCCTATCCTCAGGATAGGCCATCAATAGCTGATGTGTCTCCCGGGACCCGCAAATCAGCTGTTTTGAAGGGGCCGCAGCACTCGTACGAGAGCTGCTTCCCCTTCATTTCACTACTCGCTCACACTGTGAATCGCCGACACCGATTCACAGTGTGACCGGAATGAAGTGACCGGAATGAAGGGGAGCAGCTCTCGTACGAGTGCTGCGGCCCTTCAAAACAGCTGATTGGCGGGTCCCGGGAGTCGGACCCCGCCAGTCAGGGCAACTAATCTTACCTTCCTCTTCGACCGTGGCGGGAGTTCTGTCGTCTCGATGCTGTGCGCGGCGGCATAGCGCTGTGACGTCATGCGCTGCGCACAGCACTTGACATCAGGACCTCCGCTGCGATCCGGAACCAGGAAGGTAAGTAAAGTCTGTTACTATAGTAACAGGGGCCCGCGGCCCGAGTTACTATAGTAACTATTTATTGATGTGGTGCGGGGGGCTGTGGGCAATTGCGACCGCTGCGACCCCTATAGCTACGCCAGTGCTAGCTCTTAAAGAGGCCGTGTCCCCAGTTTCATACTTCCCTATCTCCTACCTAATCTAATAGGCGCTGTGTTGTAGATAACTGCTGTGTTGTAGTTTTAAAAAAAACAAAAAACGTTGATTAGTGACAAAGTTCTGATCATTTTAACATTTATGCTAATTTTTTGTAAAAGCCCAACTGGGTGTTTTTTTACATTTCATTTAAAGTGGGTGTCGTAAAAAAGTGACCAATCAGCGTCATACAATTCTCTTTATTCATGTCCAGCGTTAGTCACAGAACAGCGTGATCTCGTAAGATCACGCTGTGCCGTCACTTACTCCCGCAGTTGCTTCACCGGAGCGTCGGGAGAATGACCAGATATCACCTCCAGCCAGGGGGAGGCTGGAGGTGATGTCTGGTCATTCTCCCGTCGCTTCGGTGAAGGACCTGCGGGAGGAAGTCACGTCACAGCGTGATCTTGCGAGATCACGATGTGCTGTGGAGCTAGGCTGGAATGAAGAGAATTGTATGACCCTGACTGGTTAGCGTCATACACTTCTCTTTACAATGCCCACTTGGTTAAAGTAAAAAAATGCCCAGTTGGGCTTTTACAACATAGCGCCTATTAGATTAGGTAGGAGATAGGGAAGTATGAAACTGGGGACACGGCCTCTTCAAGGCTTATTTGATCTATGGAAGATGCAACCTTAAAGGGAATGTGTCTTGTTTTTAGTCTATAGATGATAAATAATGTGTTGTTGCTTTTTTTTTATTATAATGTTGTAGTTATACATTTTTTATTTGTAAAACCTTGGGGGCGGCCATTTTGGATACACACACTTACTTCCTGTACTTGCTGTATAGTCAGTGCAGCAGGGTGTATGTGCTTTATGGCAGCTGAAATGAATGGGAGTCCATTGACAGAGAAATCTCATTGATTCTTAAGGCCCTTTTACATCGGGCAATTCTCGGGCAGACAAGCGTTCATAGAATGCTCGTTGCCAATAATTGCCCTGTGTAAACAGGGCAGCAATCAGCAGATGATCGAGCGAATGCTCGTTCATCTGCTGATCGTGTCGTTTTAAAAAAAATGTAATATTATCGTTGTCGGCAGCACATCCCCCTGTGTAAACAAGGAGACGCGCTGCCGACATGATAATAATGTATGGGAACGAGCGATAGGAATAATGACCGCTCCTCCCCATCCATAGCTCCGTGTGACAGGAGCAAATGAGCGCCGATCAACGAGTATGGCTCGTTGCCAAAATTGGCCGATGTAGTAGGGCCTTTACAGTCTCCAGGAAGTGTTGAATTACAGCCCCCTCCCGCAGAGACCAGTAGAGCTGCATACAAAGTCTTATCTTTGTCTATAGTGTACTGTCCTATCTTATGTAGACCTCCATTAGTACAATAGAGCTGTCATTAACTTGATAATGAGATGACTCTGCTCATCCTGTGCCTGTATATACAGCAAAGCTGAGAAGTGAGCTACAGAGAACAGAAAATATCAGGATTTTTTGACTGTTCTAGTGGCCAATGATAAAACTGTAATATTTTTTTTTTTTTTTTATGTGGACAGTAAAAACAAAAAACACTAGAGAAAAATATGTGAATAATAAAAACCCAGTTATCATTTTCTGATGATATAGTCTCTTTAAAGGGGCTGTGCAGATATAGAAAAAAAAAAAGATCTGCTTTTTTTTTTTTTTCAAGACCCACTTGTCCATGGACTGTGTCTGGTATTGTAGTTCATTCCCATTAAAATGAGTTTGGCTAACCTGTACACTAGACACAGACCATGGATATGAGTGGAGCTTTTTCTGGTAATAGAAAACCAGACCCATGTTTCCTATTTCTGAAAACTCTCTTAAAGGCTATGTAGACCTTGGAAAACATTTATTTTTTTAATTTAATTTTCGAACTTAGATGTGATCAATAACACGTGGATCCTGCGCAGGACCCGCTGATAATGAACCTGTCAGTACAGCTGACCAGACTAATTCAGGTCTCAGTGCAAGATACAGCTGCTCTGTATAGAGGATACAAAGCAGCTGTATCTTAAAAAATAAAAATAATTTTTAATAAAAAGTAATTAGAAAGTTGCACCAAATACACTGATAGACATTTCTATAAAACACAAAAACAAAAAAAACAACGTTTTCAAAGGTGTACATAGTCTTTAAGTGTAGAATGATTGTATGTGACAGTGGTGCAGACATGGCCCCCCTAGCAAAAGTCACATGGGGCCCCACTCAGCTTTAACCTAACACGTAAACATTCACATAGATACACACAGATATTCACATCTATTCACACATGTATACACATACACTCATAGAGATACAGATACATATATATTTAATAATACACAGATACACACACACACACACACACACACACACACACACACACAAACACAGGCGCCAATTTTGTAACATCCAGAGGAACATGCCACAATGTTTTGGAGACCACCGGATTTACACTTTGGACCTCTGTAATTCAACCATATCATTCTATTGTTGCCATAATAAGGATAAGTAGAACAAGGATCCATAATACTGAAGTGTGTACAATGCCTAAAGGGGTTGACAGTAAAACGTACAGATGGCCAAAAGGAAAGCTTCACTCTATGGGTATGTTCACACTTTTTGCAGGCAGAAAATTTTTGCCTTGCCCGCACTTTCTTTTCTGCGTTTTTCGGCCACGGACATTGAGCGCCACGGGCGAAAAACAGAGAAAAAAAGCTTTCTTTGCCTCCCATTGATTTCAATGGTTGGTCAGAGATGGAACCGTGGGAAGAAAGTGCATGTCGCTTTTTTTCCCAAAAGCAATTTTTTCAGCTCGCAGGAAAAAAACGCCTCCGCCTCCTATTGAAATCAATGGGAGGCGATTTCGGACGTTTTTTGGCGCAGTTTCCGACACGGTTTCCACGTCAAAAACAGCATGAAAAAAACTCTGTGTGAGCTAGCCCTAAAGGGGTTGTCTGGTTTAGAATGATCAAATACTGTATTTGGGAATTTTAAGGTAGATGTCTCATCAGAAAATGACATATTATTTAAAACAGGTTTTTGTTATGAACATATTTTTTAAAAACTTTTCGTGGTCTTTAAAAATGTTTGTTTGACTATACTTATCTTGAAGTATTGCAGTTTTCACACTGGCCACGAGAGCAGTCACAATAGGTGGACGCTTCCTGTTAGGGTATGTTCACACGGCGGGGGTCCGTAACGGCTGAAATTACGGGGATGTTTCAGCCTGAAAACATCCCCGTAATTTCAGCCGTACCGGCATGTGCAGGCGCTTGAACGCCGCGTCAATTACGGCCGTAATTAGCGCTGCTATTCATTGGAGTCAATGAATAGCGGCTCCAATTACGGCCAAAGAAGTGACAGGTCACTTCTTCTACGCGGGCGTCTATTTACGCGCCGTCATTTGACAGCGGCGCGTAAATATACGCCTCGTGTGAACAGACAAACGTCTGCCCATTGCTTTCAATGGGCAGATGTTTGTCAGCGCTATTGAGGCGCTATTTTCAGACGTTATTCGGGGCAAAAACGCCCGAATTACGTCCGTAAATAGGCCGTGTGAACATACCCTAAATTGCAGCTGATTTGTCAGCTTTGCTGTATAGACTGGGACATAATGAGTAGAGTAATCTCATTATCACTAGAATGGAGTAAAGAAAGAATTAAAGCTCCTATGTGGGGCGCTCCCATTGGTGATGTGTGCACAATTTACGAAAATGGAGAGTAGGTTTATTTTTTCTTATTTATTCCGAATGAACTTTAAAATATAACAAACACTAGTAAAAAGAAATGCTACGCGTTTCAACCTAGGACCTAGGTCTTCATCAGGCTTATTATCACTAGTGAGTGACAGTTCTGTTGGAGGCCTAGATAAGGCAGAATAGTAACACTATACACATAGACAATGTCACGTTGGGTATGTGGACCCACTGGGCCGTACCGCCTTGATGGTATGGCAGCTGGCCAACAGGACACAGTCTATAGTTCGTATAGTGTACCTGTGGTAGCTCAGGCAGTAGCAAGACAGGCTCGGCTGGGACTAGGCAGCAGGCAGATGCCAGGCGTGGCGCA